>NC_087200.1:50589793-50609793 GCF_015104395.2 Macrobrachium nipponense
ATGAATTTACGCGAATGCCTTTTGGTTTGTCGGGCAGTCCGATGACCTTTACCAGATTGGTGAACACAGTTTTGCACGGGTTATTAGGCAAAAATGTTTTTGTGTATGTGGATGACATCCTGGTCGCAACAGACACAATCACGCAACACCTGGAAGTGCTTACAGAAGTACTTAGGAGGCTTAGATTAGCGGGGTTGAAAATTAAGCTAGCCAAGTGTTCATTCTTGAAAAGGCAGATCACATATCTAGGCCACGTCATATCTAAGGAAGGGGTTAGAGTAAATGACGATAAAGTCAAAGTAATAGCGAATTTTCGCACCCCAAGATCAAAGAAAGAGATTAAGTCATTCCTGGGTATCGCTGGTTTCTTCAGGAGGTTTGTGAAAGGGTTCTCTAATATAGCGGCTCCCCTAACTGATGTATTGTGGGAAGACATTCAATTTCAATGGAAGGAACCCCAGGCAGAGAGTTTTCAAAAGCTCAAGGGCACACTAATGAATCCCCCTGTTTTGAAGTTTCCAGATTTTAGCGAACCTTTTACATTAGTGACTGATGCAAGCCAGGAAGGTATGGGTGCTTGCCTTATGCAAAAGTTCTATGGGAAATTCCATCCTATAGCTTTTTATAGCAGGAAGTTCAGGACAAACGGCAGCAACGAGAAGTCCATGACCACCATAGATAAAGAAGCCTTTGCAATAGTGTCGAGCTTAATTCATTTTAAAATGTTACTGATGGGGAATAAAGTAGAAGTTCTTACAGACCACAAGCCATTGCTGGGTCTTTTTAATAAACCTGATTTGTCGCCTAAAAGAGCTTGATGGTTTTTAACTATCAGAGATTTTGATGCAAAGCTCAAATATATAGAGGGCAAATTTAACGTAGTTGCTGATGCTCTCAGTAGGAGTTTTCATGACACGGAAGGATTCCAAGTCATACAATGGGATATACCTCTCATAGAGCAAAGGCAAGATGAAGACGAAATTTTAGCAGATGCAAAAGCGTTTCTAAGCGGGAAATTAGTTAGGAAACGTTATAAGTAGCCTTTTTCGGGTTTGAAGTTAGAAGGTAATCTATTGGTTGGGAAAAATAAATATAAGTTGAGAAACAGTGAAAGTAAAGGAGATACGACACAGATCGTAATTCCAAAGGTCCTAATTCCAGTGGTTTTGGATATAGTTCATTGCAGGTTCGGTAGTCCACACTTGGGAATAGAAAAAACGTATGATGAGGTTCATGCTAAATACATTTGGAAAAACATGAGGAAAGATATGGAAAATTTTGTAAGGAATTGTACGGTGTGCAACGCATGTAAGCCTGCAAGGACAACTTCATGCAAATTAGGATTGTATCCTATACCGAGTAGACCTTTTCAAAGAATACATATGGATATCCTGGGGAATTTTTGTGAGTCTAGGTATGCGAACAAGTACTTGTTAGTGATAATAGATGAACTTACAAGGATAGTAGAAATTTTCCCACTTAAGCATAAAACGGCCAAAGAAGTAGCCATAGCATTTTTCAATGGTATCATTTGCAGATATGGCTCACCCAAAGTTCTATTAACTGACAATGGTAGGGAATTTGTGAACAAAACCTTGGAATGTTTAGCTGAAGTCATGGGGATACAGAAAGTAACAATTATTCCGTACAGACCCGAGACTAATGGGTTGTGCGAACGAGCAAACAGGAAAGTGCTCAAGGCTCTCAGGAAAACTGTAGGTGGTAATGATAAGAATTGGGACAGATATGTTAATGTTGTTAGACATAATATTAACACTATGGTTAGTGATTCTATTAAAATGACCCCATTTGAAGCTTTGTTTGGTTGTCCAGCACGAGGCACATTTGATTTGCTAACTATACCTCATCATGGGGGGGATACGATCAAGGTGTTGGTATCCACAGCGAGAGATAGACATGCTTGTCTCACCCGTAATCTCGAATCCACAACCAGAGATATGGTACAGAAGAGTAATAGTAAAACGTCTGATCCCAAGATCAATGTCGGAGACAAGGTATTTTTAAAACTTAACGTGAGAAATTAACTAAATTACAAATTAGGCCCAAAGTTTGAAGGTCCTTTTAAAGTCATTGAAGAGAAAATTGGAAACAGATTTGTAGTCATAGAGGAAAAAACAGGTCGGTCGAGGTTAACACATATCTCGAAATTGAAAAGAATTGGTTGTGGTGATTAATATATTGTCGCACAATTGCATTTTTTTTCTTTTTTTCTTGTCTGTTTTTTTGCAATTTTTTGGCAGAATGCTTTTACGTTTTTTTTTTCTCTTTTATTTCCTTCTTCTGTTTTTTTTTCTTATGCGCAAATCTGCGGCGTTTTGGCGTAAGATTTCGGGTTTAATATTTTACGTGGGAAGTTGTTGCGATATGGCAAATTTTTCTTTTAGCTGAGAAACGTGATGGTAAACATGTGATTATTCCTGTGTGTATGATATTTAGGGCTGAATTTTTGGGGTTTCACGAGTCGAATAGATGACATTGGGGTTTATATAATTCAGGTTATGTCGTGGGGAGTTATGATTTAAGGACAATTTTTTTTGGGGGGGATGATTTTTTTTGTGCGGGGTTATTGATTAAATGGAGGAAATATTTTTATCAATGGAGTGGTGTTATTATTAAGATGGGGGTGACTTTCTTTTTTTTTTTTGTGGTATATAATTATTGAATTGTGAGTTTATCGTGGTTTTTTTTATCCTGAATAGGTGATAATTTTTTATATAATTGGGCATTATCGTTTGGGAGAGTTATGTCTTCGAGATAATTTCGGAGCACCTTGGTCATGTCCTGGAGATAGTTTTGTGAAATGTGCTGATGTGGTTTCAGTATAGAACATTTTTTTGAGAATCATGAGTTTCTGGCATTGCGAGTCTGACTATGCTGCAGTTCGAAGCACCTGAGGTGTTCACAGGTGGATTTTTTGCTAATGTTGCTGTAATGAATCCGGTTGCGGATTTTTCCCTTTGGAATTGATTACTCAGAGATTTGCACTATTCTCGTAGATGTTGATTATGGCATTCCACAGGAATGTATCATGTAAGGGGATTCTTTTTCGGTCGCTTCTGGTCGATGGGATTGCTGCGGTAGCAAATTCCCCTTTGTCTTAGGCCTATTCTAGCGTTTCAGTCCCACATTTGGGCTGTACCAGAGTGGCGCTGTTGCTTATGGTGACATCTGGAATTGAGAGACCTGGAGGAGTGCTTTGGTATTGGATGGGTAGGTAGGGAGTGAGGCTCCAGGTAGGGTCCCCAAACATTTGTAGTATTCAAAATTTTCATTGCTAAGTCTCTTATATGAATAAAAAATGGCGGAATGGCTGCCGCGAGTGACAATATATATATATATATATATATATATATCTATATATATTTATATATATATATATATTATATATATATATTATATATATAATCTATATATATATATATATATATATATATATATCTATCATATACATAGATATAATATACATATATATATATGATATAGATATATATACCTATATATATCTATATAGATATGATATATATATATATATATATATATATATATATATATATATAGATATATATATCTTTTATTAATATAGATCTCTAATATTATATACACATATATATAGATATAATATACACAATATAATATATAGATATATATATATCTATCTATAATATATATTATATATATATATATCACCTTATAAATATATATATATTCGACATATAGATATTTATATTTATATTAATATATATATATACATATATATATATATATAGCACCATATATTATATATACACATATATATATATATATAATATTATATATATATATATATATACACATATATATATATATTTACACATATATATATATATATATATATATATATATACACCTCAATATTATTATATTTATATATATAACAAACATATATATATATATATATATGTATATATATATATATATACATATACACACATATATTATATATATATATATATATATATATATATATATATATTTGTGTATGTGTGTGTGTGTGTTTGTATATATATATATATATATATATATATATATATATATATATATATTGTAATGGACCGCACTCGGTCCTGCAGGATCTTAAGGAAAAAAAAATGAAATGAAATGGGACTGGAATGACTGACCGAAGTCGAGACAAACAAAGGAGGAAGGAGTGCAACAAAACCATCAAGAATGTCCTTAAACCTATTTATTATTTAAGTATCTTACAATATATACAATTGAGTCCGGGCCTAGCAAAAATTACCAATTAAATAAACAGTAACAAAAAAATAAAAATCTGAAAACAGCAGCAGTCAAAATCAATAATAAGCCCTCAAAGCCCACACAAATTACAATCATAATCAAAATAATGTAAAAAGCATCTCAACACCATTATTACAGAGCCATAATGCTCAACACCATTATTACAGAGCCATAATGCTCAACACCATTATTACAGAGCCATAATGCTCAACACCATTATTACAGAGCCATAATGCTCAACACCATTATTACAGAGCCATAATTCTCAACACCATTATTACAGAGCCATAATGCTCAACACCATTATTACAGAGCCATACTGCTCAACACCATTATTACAGAGCCATACTGCTCAACACCATTATTACAGAGCCATACTGCTCAACACCATTATTACAGAGCCATACTGCTCAACACCATTGTTACAGAGCCATACTGCTCAACACCATTGTTACAGAGCCATACTGCTCAACACCATTATTACAGAGCCATACTGCTCAACACCATTGTTACAGAGCCATAATGCTCAACACCATTGTTACAGAGCCATAATGCTCAACACCATTATTACAGAGCCATACTGCTCAACACCATTATTACAGAGCCATACTGCTCAACACCATTATTACAGAGCCATACTGCTCAACACCATTGTTACAGAGCCATACTGCTCAACACCATTGTTACAGAGCCATACTGCTCAACACCATTGTTACAGAGCCATACTGCTCAACACCATTGTTACAGAGCCATAATGCTCAACACCATTATTACAGAGCCATAATGCTCAACACCATTATTACAGAGCCATACTGCTCAACACCATTACAGAGCCATAATGCTCAACACCATTACAGAGCCATAATGCTCAACACCATTACAGAGCCATAATGCTCAACACCATTACAGAGCCATACTGCTCAACACCATTACAGAGCCATAATGCTCAGACCACTACATTATAGAAAAGATAGGCATATCATATAATAAACAAGCAGCATGAATAAATTAACAAACATGAACAGGGAGCATAAAATAAAATAAGCATAATACAGCAGCAACATAAATAAAATTATGCAAATTACTCTGGGGAGCACAGACAATAAAATTTCCGTAGAGATAACGTAAAAGTCCCTGCTGTCAAAAAGGATGAACTGAATCAGACGAACTCCGTGAAGACATCGTAACAACAGCCATCAACTGTCAACTGGAACTCAGCCACCAACACAGATGAATCACGGGAGAAACGTTGAAACAGCAACACTGGAAAAGTCCACCGATGACCAGAGTTATGCCATCACCCATCCTTCCAACTGTCAAGGCCAACAGGTAACCAATACCTGCTACTCAAGTAAATGCTCCATGCTGCTAAAGCTGCCGCAACCTGACTCGCTGCTGTGCTAACCCGAACTGTTTCAAAAAAAGAGCGAGCGGCAAAAGTCACCTCGCTCCAATAAAAGCGAAATCACAGGAGGACTGGACAACGACTAAAGAGTCAAACAAGCCTGTTACATAATCAAAACTCAAACATCAAATCACCTTACAATATATATATATATATATATATATATATATATATATATATATATCAAATTTAGCACGCATGCTTGTGAATATCCTTAAATCCACGGTAGAAACCCTATTTATCCCATTATCAATTCAACCAGTTCTTTAAGCTATAAACTTTCTAAATATCTAGTTAAATTGCTATCACCTATCTTAGATACTATTCCAAATTCCCATTTACAAAACTTGATTTCTGTGCTAGACACCCCCATATTGAATTATCCAGTACTGACAAATCAACCAGTTTTGATGTAACGTCTTTATTTACTAATGTTTCAATTAATGACTGACTTCATTATTTATCACAACATTTGGACTTGTATAATCTAGAATTACCCAATAACGTCATTATTAATTTGGTATCCCTTTGTGTAAAAAATTGTAAATTCACTTTCAACGGTAATTTTTATGAACAAATATTTGGTATGGCTTTGGGTAACCCTCTTTCGCCACTTTTTTCTAATATTTACATGGAGTTCTTTGAGTCTAGATTAATTTCAAGAAATTTATTCTCTGAGGTGTTTTGGGTTAGATATGTAGACAACTGTTTTTGTATTGTAAAAGAAAATGTAAATATTCCTGATCTCTTGCATACAATTAATAATCTTGTGCCATCCATAAAATTCATGATTAAATATGAAGAATATAGTTGTTTACCATTTTTGGATGTCTTATATTATCAGAAATAACTAAGACTATATAACTAAAGTATATAAGAAACCCACAAATAATTTGTCATATATCCATTTTTACTCTAACCATGTTAACCAAATTAGGGTGTCAACATTTTCCAGTATGTATCTTTGAGCTCTTAGAATTTGTAGCCCTGATTTTTTGGAAGATGAGTTTACAATTATTGATAAAATATGAGATTCGTTATGTTACCCTCCATGTTTTTTGGAACTTTGTAAAAATAAAGCAAAAAAGAGATATTACTATCCAACCAGTGTTAACAAAGAATTTTCTCTGTGTACTATTTCATACTAATTTCATTCCTGCTGTACTCATTTTAAAACTCTTGATATCAATTTAGTATTCAAATATAGTCATATTTTGAGGAATAAACTAATTAGGAATAGCCTGTCAAATTAAAACAGTATTGTATACATCAGTGGTATTCACTGCGCGGCTCGCGAGCCGCATAGCTTGATTGGCGGCTCTCCATCCAGGAAACATATAAATCAATTATTACCAAAATTCTGATCTTGAAAGTTTTTTACATATAATTTTGCACATAAAAAAGTTAATAAAAACTAACTGCTTTCCGTTCCTCCGGACTGACCGAAGCAACATTTGAAATTGTACGGATATTAGCGTTTTCTGACGCAGAGTTAATCAAGAAGTGTTTTATGGCTTCAGCAGAAATAATGTACGTTGACTTCAGCAACAGAGACGCTATTATCAAGCAAATAAAAGGGCATAAGCTGTCAGACAAAACTGTAATAAGAAGAATTGAAGAGATTAGTGATGACATTCGTGATCAGTTAATTACAGATTTATCGGTTTCACCCTGTTTGAGTATTGCAATAGTCGAGAGTATAGTTATTTGTGATGTAGCTCAGTTTTGTGTATGGGTTCGGTTTCCTAAAGAGGACTCGTTTCAAGAAGAACTGTTATGCTTATTACCAATGAAAGGACAAACAAGAGGAGAAGATATTCTGACAGAGCTTCAAACCTTTTTTAGTGAGAACAACTTAAGTGGGAAAATCTAGTATCAGTGTGCACCGGTGGCGCTCCTAGTATGAAGGGGAAAGAAAAGGGACTTGTTGGTCTGATGAAGAAGAGTGCAGACATCCCCAGTATCGTAGATTTTCACTGCATAATACACCAGGAGGCACTTGTGGCTAAACTTAGGAACCGTGAACTACAAAATGTGATGCAGTTGGTTGTAAATGTAGTGAATTTCATCGTTTCACGACCACTAAATCATCACCAGTTTCACGGACTGCTGGAGGAATACAAGACAGAATATGACGATTTGGTGATGCATAACGAGGTGAGATGGTTATCTCTTCCTCAGATTCGTGAATTTCTTGTTAGTAAAGGAAAAAATGAGCCAGATTTGGAGAATCCAGAGTGGATTATGCGGTTAGCTCTGTTATCTGATATTACTTGTCACCTGAATTCCCTCAACTTGTAACTGCTAAGGAAAGAAAAGCACCCAGGCAGTATGTCGCATGCAGTTACTGCATTCTAGAATAAGATCACAGAACTATTCATACCTGACAGACAGTTTGCACATTTCTCAACACTCAGAACAGCCACCTCAAATGACCTACAACTTTTTCATCACTTCAGTTATGATGAGTTTGAAACCGTACTGGAGGAGTTGAGAGAAGATATAAATCACGATAAAAGGATATAAGAAAGTACAAGGAATTTTTCATTTTTATTGAGAACCCTTTTCATGTGCCAGCATCATCTTTCACCCCAGTAATCCTAGACCTCTGTCATGATCATGCTGCCGTACAGTGCAAGCTGAACTTCAAGCAAACGACATCCTTCAAGCTGAATTGAAAACCATTGTCTATCACTTTTGGAACATGGTTTCTGATACAGATTATGCAGCTCTGAAAAAATGTGAGCAAAATTTAATGTCATTTTTCGTTAGTACATACACATGCGAGTCTACATTTTCGACTCTGAACATTGTGAGAAGGAAGCAAAGAAACTGACTGACCAGTGCACATCTTGACTGACTAACAAGGATTGCAGTTACAAATTACAAGTACTTTATGAAAAAAGTAAAAATGGGGTTGGCACATATCTGCTCATCACACCATTAAAGTACTGATAGAGGGGTAAGTATCCTACTGTAATTATGTAACATAATGTAGGAAAATTTTGGGTTTTTCTTGGTGTGCGGCCCTCAGAGTGATTGTAGTCTACTAAAGTGGCTCTCTTGCAAAAATGAGTGAATACCACTGGTATAAATCATTCCTTGTAAATAATGTAATAAAATTTACATAGGGCAAACATCCAAAGATCTAAAGGGGAGATGCTCTCAACACAATTATGATATAGTAAGAGGCTTAACGATTAATGACATTGTGGATTGTTAACTAAGACAGGCCATGCTATTAATTGGGATAATTCCTCGATAACCTGCAAGGTCAAAGATCAATGCAAAAGTTATCTATTGGATTCCATTTTTATTGAAGCCACGGCAAAAAGGAATTTAATTCTGCCCAGATTAACAAACAGTAACCCCTCCCACACTTTCTGTTCTTGTGTACAAAAGTCTGTCAACTATTTTAAATTTAAAGTAAAAATAAGTGTTTTTGTTAAATATCTCATCAGAATAACAGAGTTCCTAGCAATATATAATATATATATATATATATATATATATATATATATATATATATATATATATAATATACTATATATATATATATATATACATATATATATATATATATATATATATATATATATATATATATATATATATATATATATATATATATATATATATGTTATATATATATATATATATATATATATATATATATATATATATATATATATATATATATATATATATGTATTAATATATATATATTATTATATATATATATATATATATATATATATATATATATATTATGTATATATATATATATATATATATATATATATATATATATATCTATGTATATATATATATATATATAGATATATATCTATATATATATATATAATATATATATATATATATATATATATATATATATAGTATATATATATATATATATATATATATATAGTATATATATATATATACATATATATACATATATATATATATATATATAGATCTATATATATATATAATATAATATATATATATATAATATATATATTGCTAGGAACTCTGTTTATTCTGATGAGATATTTAACAAAAACACTTATTTTTACTTTAAATTTAAAATAGTTTGTCCAGGCGTTTACTAGGCTTTCCAACAAAATTGCTTTTACTACGATAGCTTGCAGGCTAAAGAGTAAAGTTTACCAGCAATACAGACAATAAAATACACCTTGACGGGGTAAGTGAAAAACGAACATAAAAATCCAAATTTATCACGAAAATTTACTTGCACACATCCTCGAATATTGGCTGAGGGCACAGTCACATACACTTACAACTCCCATTCAGAGTCACAGCTAACATTCACTCAAATGATAGATAGAGGGAAAGTGTCGAGGAGAAGGGAGAAAAACAACTTCCGCACTAAGTCAGTAATAAGTGAGAGATTAAAGAAAGAAAGAAATTCTTAACCTAACTGAACACAATATTTACAGTAATGTACCATTACATATATATATGTGTTCCCACGGTACAGACAAAAACACAATCTCAGCACTGAAGCAGTTAAGCAAACGAGTGATAGTTTCGATGGCACTCCAGCTTTAGTCGTCCCAGGACAATATTGCTCAATTACAAGGAAAATAGTCTATTCTTGGATAAAAAGAACACACATAATCGGAAGCTTACTCTTCTTCACGACCAAAAGGCCTCCTAACGACTCTCAGAAGATCTTGAGACAACGGCCGTTTGTAGGATGATTCTAGAGGCGTCACCATAACTAGTCGAGAGGACTCAAGACGTGGACGATGACGATGGTCTCAGTACACTTGGAAGCACGGGAACGCAACCGCAGCCACAAAAGGGGGTCAGGTGAATGCATCCAAGGACATCGAGTCCACTCGAAGCAAAACTTCCAACAAAATATACGTAGCAGAGCAATGGTGCAAGGTGGTGATCGCCACACTGATCAACGGGCCGTGAAAAAGGGCGAGAACTTCTCTGCAGGAGAGCCGAAAGCAATCTCCCCTCCGTCCAGACGAAAAAAATGTAAATCGCCTCTTCAACAGTCGAACGTGGCAGGAGGCAGAAGATGAAACTACCGAAGCACTCGTACACGAAAGTAAAGAGAACAATACAAAACTCGAACCAAGAATTCGAGGCTCAAATGAACTGATAAAATATTGACAGCAATCAATAAAGAAATGTTTACTTTAACGGAGCCATGAGATAAAACTTAAGTAGCTGATATTACAGCCCCCCACCAATAAGAAAAAAAATAATATTTTTTTTTAAAAGCTGAATTGTGAACTTACATTAATAATAATAAAAAAATGGTAAACTTGAAAATAATAATTAAGGAGTATCAAAGCAAATTCTAAATTATTCCCCCCAAAAATGGTGAACATAATTAGACTAAGCATAATCTGAAATAAAAAATAATTAGACTGTAAAAAAAATACAGAGTAAACACTAATGATCATTCACTCTCTCATAAATCATAGACAAAGCATCAGGCACAATATTCTTTCTGCCAGTAATATGGTTAATAATAAGGTTGTACTCCTGGAGTACTAAACTCCATCTAAGTATTCGTAAGTTTTTGTTCTTAAAACAGTTAATGAAAATCAATGGCTTGTGATCCATGTAAACTTCTATTTGGGAGAAGTGATTTGATAAATAAACGTTAAAATGATTTAGCGCTTTAATCAAAGCAAGGGCCTCCTTTTCTATTGTCGAATATTTCTTCTCGGCTGGTGACAATTTCTTTGAGAAGAAAGCTACTGGATGGCTAAGTCCTTCTTGGTCTCTCTGGAGAAGCACTGCACCCAATCCGGTGTCGCTCGCATCTCTGGCTAAAGAGAAAGGGAGAGAAAAATCGGGGGATTGCAAAAGTGGGTAGCTTGTCAGGACATTTTTAACTTTTCAAAAGCCGCCTGACAACTGCTATCCCAAACAAACTTTATATTTTTCTTTAACAGATCTGTTAAAGGAATGGCCAGGTCAGAGAAATTTTTAATAAATCTGTTATAATATCCTACCATACCGAGGAATCTTCTCACACCTCTCCAGCTGGTAGGGACAGGGAAAATCGTTATGGCTTCCACATTCGCCTTTTTAGGAGCTACTTCGCCCAATCCAATTTCATGTCGTAGGTAAACAACCTTGGCTCTAGCAAAGTCACTTTTTCTTAAATTTATAACAAGACCAGCTTTTCGAAGCTTTTCAAACAGTGCCTTAATTCGTTTAATGTGAGTGGGCCAGTCGTCACTGTAGATCACCAAATCGTCTATGTAGACAACACATCCTTCCAAATCACAGGTTACCAAGTTCATCAACCTCTAGAAGGTGGCGGCTGCGTTTTTCATCCCGAATGGCATAACCAAACACTCATACAGTCCATCACCAGTCACAAAAGCTGAAATTTCCCTTGCCCGAGGAGTAAGACCGGCCTGCCAGTACCCTTTTAATAGGTCAAACTTGCTGATGAATTTGGCGGATCCTATGCGGTCGATACAGTCCTCCACCCGAGGCAAAGGATAAGAATCTGTTTTGCGATAATCAAAACACAGTCGATTTTGGACACCTTCCTTCCTTACAAGAACCACACAGGAACTCCACGGACTATTGCTAGGAGTTATCAAATTATGGTCTAACATGTATTTAACCTCTTCCTTAACTATGTCCCTTTTCATAGGATTTAACCTGTAAGGGCACTGTTTCATAGGCTGGGTAGTCAATCCCGGTGCATCCTGAAAAAGGTCTTTATATTGATTTATTAAGTCAACAAGGGAGGAAGCTTTATCTGGATCCAAATGCTGAAATTTCAAAGAAAGGTTATTAAGGACATCAGAATTATTTGATAAGATATTTGGCCCATTCGTCAATTTTTCATCAACTTTGGTAACCACATCAACTACAGAAATTTTTTCTACTTCTACTTCTTCACTACTTCTACTAACATAAAGTTTTAACATATTTATATGGTAATGTTGAGACTTCCTCCTACGTCCAGGAGTCTCCACTAAGTAAACTACTTCACTTATATTCTTTAAAATTCTCCACGGCCCAGAAATTTGTGCCATGAGAGGATTCCCAGGCATAGGAAGTAAAACCAGAACTTTGTCACCTGGTAAAAATTCTCTGCGTTTGGATTTTATGTTGTAATTACTTTTCATTACAGTTACCTGTCTATTTACACATTCTAAGTCTAAATCCATTTCTTCTAAGTCTACCCCCCTTGAACGAGAACGAATGACAATGGAAACAGGATCACCAAACTCTGGTAAAGAGCCATCACAAAGACAGTCTTTCTCCATCAAAGATAAAATCGGGAAAAAATTTAGTTCATTTTCAACCACCAAATCATTAGCAAAAATCAAGTCAATTCCAGGAATAGGCAAAGTATCCACTATAGCTAATTTTGCATTACCTTTAAAATAATCAGCTTCTAAATAAAGTGTTTCAAGAGGGCACGATAATAATGTATTTGGAAAACCTCCCAAGACCACAAAGTCATTACTGGCAAACACGAAACCCTGAAGCACCGATTTTCTTAAAATTAATGATTGTGCGGCTCCCGTGTCACGCAAAATTTTAATACCTCTGCCTAGTATCTTGTCACTATTAAGGAAAATAGACCCATTCGAGATATACTTACGAAATTTTAGTCACTTTGTTTCTTCTTCTGAAGGTTGTTCAGCTGTTAACAGATTGATTGCTTCCCTATTTTGGCTAGCAAGGAATCTTTGCATTGCCCTACACTTGGCTTTGGTATGCCCCTTTCGACTACACCAAAAACATGTAATGTTTGGCCTGCGCTCCGGAGTGTCACTACTGCTGGTGGTACTTCTATTACTAAATTTATTGCTATTGAAAAAACTTCACGGTATTACACTACTGACGTTACTCTCTATGCCAGAGTTGTTATTTTAATCTTTGACTACAAAGCTTGTTTCTTTTGACTTATTACTTTTTCTCAAATTGTCGTGGGGGGAACCTTCCTTGCCAAAATTGCGGCAGACGAATATTCAGCTAGTGAATATTCGTCAGCCGCAATTGCGATTTCTTGAAGAGAATCTATTTTGAGCTCTTCAAGATGTATTTTAAGGTCTTTAGACAACATTCTCTTAAATTCCACAATCAGGATGAGCTCCTTTAGTTTATCAAAGTTATCCACCTCCTTACTCCTTAGCCAATCATCAAAAAATTGTCCTTTCTTCTTGGCAAATTCAATAAAGGTAGCGTCCAAATCTTGCCTTAAATCACAGAATTTTTGCCGATATGCTTCTGGGACGAGATCATACGCTTTCAATATAATGGATTTAACAGTATCATAATCTGAGGAAAGTTCATCACTAAGTGTATTGTATACACGCTGAGCCTTACCTTTCAATTTGCATTGAACTAAAGTCGTCCACATATCTCGAGGCCACGAGAGTTTGATAGCAATACGTTCGAAAGTCGTGAAAAATTCTGGCACATCCTCTTCGATAAAGCAAGGAATTAACTTTATCTGAATTTCGAATAACTCCGTTTCGTGTTGCCTATCCTTAGCAATTGTAAGGATTTAAACTCCAAATCTTTTATTTTACTCTGTTCCCTCAGGATATCTAACTTTAAGTCACCTGACGTCCCTGCTAGTTCCTGACTAACACTGTCCTGTTTTTCATTGCTACCAGGGGTTTCTTCACCATGACTAACTTCCAAAACAAATTCTTTATAAGCTTTAACAAAGGACCCTTCCTGATCTCTGTGGGGAGACTCAAACTAAAGAAGTCTGCAAAGAACCAAAAATCATCCCTTTTTAAATCATATGGCTTTCTTTAACAATCATCATCTTCTAAGAAACGAATCGCCGCCCCCTCAACGTTTTCCTTTGGGGAACCCATGTTACCTACTTTGGGTGAAAACTATTAGCAATTACCTAAATTTTATCTCTCCTTATAACCCCTCAAGTGCTTAACTGCTATATTGCTGGTAACTAATCCTGGTAAAAAGGTCGCCAAAATGTTAGGAACTCTGTTATTCTGATGAGATATTTAACAAAAACACTTATTTTTACTTTAAATTTAAAATAATTTGTTCAGGCGTTTACTGGGCCTTCCAACAAAATTGTTTTTACTACGATAGCTTGCAGGCTAAAGAGTAAAGTTTACCAGCAATACAGACAATAAAATACACTTTGAGGGGTAAGTGAAAAACGAACGTAAAAATCCAAATTTATTACAAGAATTTACTTGCACACATCCTCGAATTATTGGCTGAGGGCACAGTCACATACACTTACAACTCCCATTCAGAGTCACAGCTAACTTTCACTCAAATGATAGTTAGAGGGAAAGTGTCGAGGAGAAGGGAGAAAAACAACTTCCGCACTAAGTCAGTAATAAGTGAGAGATTAAAGAAAGAAAGAAATTCTTAACCTAACTGAACACAATATTTACAGTAATGTACCATTACATATATACATGTTCCCACACTACGGACAAAAACACAATCTCAGCACTGAAGGAGTTTAGCAAACGAGTGATAGTTTCGATGGCACTCCGGCTTTAGTCGTCCCAGGACACTATTGCTCAATTACAAGGAAATGAGTCTATCTTGGATAAAAAGAACACGCATAATCGGAAGCTTACTCTTCTTCACGACCAAAAGGCCTCCTAACGACTCTCAGAAGATCTCGAGACAACGGCCGTTTGTAGGGTGATTCTAGAGGCGTCACCATAACTAGTCAAGAGGACTCAAGACGTGGACGATGACGATGGTCTCGGTACACTTGGAAGCGCGGGAACGCAACCACAGCCACAAAAGGGGGTCAGGTGAATGCATTCAAGGACATTGATGCATCAGCAGCAGACGAGTTCACTCGAAGCAAGACTTGGACAAAATATACGGACCGCTGATCAGTGTGGCGATCACCACCGCCACTCTGATCAACGGGCCATGAAAAAGGGCGAGAACTTCTCTACAGGAGAGCCGAAAGCAATCTCCCCTCCGTCCAGATGAAAAAAATGTAAATCGCCTCTTAAACAGTCCAACGTGGCAGGAGGCAGAAGATGAAACTACCGAAGCACTCGTACATGAAAGTAAAGAGAACTTTTCATGGGCGGAGTACCAATTAGCAAATAACAACATTCGGTGGGGGACGCGCAACAATACAAAACTCGAACCAAGAATTTGAGGTTCAAATGAACTGATAAAATATTGACAGCAATTAACCCTTAAACGCCGAAGCGGTAAAAATCAAAACCTCCCCCGAATACCAGGGCCGGTTTGGAGTGAGCGCGGAAGCGGAAAAAATAATTTTTTCAAAAAATCACAGCGCGCTTAGTTTTGAAGATTAAGAGTTCATTTTTGGCTCCTTTTTTTTCATTGGCTGAAGTTTAGTATGTAACCATCAGAAATGAAAAAAATTATCATTATCATATATAAATAATGCGATATATGATCAAAAACGAAATTTCATATATAATTGTATTCAAATCGTGCTGTGTGCAAAACGGTTAAAGGTAACAAGGGACTTTTTTTTCGTTGTAATTTACACTAAATTGCGATCATTTTGGTATATAACACATTGTAAAAAAATAAAAGCAACACAGAGAAAATATTATCACAAAATGATGCATGAACTCATGATGCGCGGACGTAAAAAAAGATTTTTTTTGAAAATTCACCATAAATCTAAATATTGTTATAGAGACTTCGAATTTGTTTCAAGATGAAGCTAAATGATGGAATATTACAATACTGTAAGAGTTTTAGCTTACAATTGCAGTTTTCGACCATTTCGGACGAGTTAAAGTTGACCAAATGTCAAATTTTTTTTATAATTTTTTTTTAATATGCAATTACTTCGGAAATTAGAAAAGCTACAACCTTCAAATATTTTTCCTTTTATTCTACATGAAATTGCGCACATTTTCATATATAAAACTCTCTGAAATGCCTAATATGAAACGGAGCAAATTTTCCGAGAATCGATGTACGCATTTCGGAGATTTATGGCGGAGAATCCGCGCGCGGAGGGAAGGAAAGTTTTTTTCATAAATTCACCATAAATCGAAATATTGTGCTAGAGACTTCCAATTTGTTGCAAAATTAAGGTAAATAGTTGAATATTACTATAATATAAGCGTTTTAGCTTACAATTGCGTTTTTTTACCATTTCGGTAGAGTCAAAGTTGACCGAAGGTTGAAATTTTGGCACTTATCGTTATTTATATGAAAATATCTCAAAACTGATAAAACCTACAATCATGAGTAATTTTTTGTTGTATTTTAAATAATATATAATACTCCATGCAACGGCTAATTTAAAATGGTACAAAAATTATGTCAAAGTGACGAAATAATTTCCGAGATGTGTCACCGATACTTTTTAGTGCGGCAAGAAAGAAATTCGCGCTTGCGCGCCTGCGTAACGATTGTAAACAAAACAACACCTTGATCCGTGAACTTCCAGCATCCTCCAAGGCGCGTGATTCAAGAGTTTTTGGCTGGTAGGCCTATAAGTATTTTTCCACGAATTTTTAAAAATACTTTTTTGAGTCGACGTATGGTACGTCCATTCGGCATACGGGAGACATTTTGACTCGACGTTTAATACGTCCATTCGGCGTTAAGGGTTAATAAAGAAATGTTTACTTTAATGGAGCCACGAGATAAAACTTAAGTAGCTGATATTACAATATATATATAATATATATATATATATATATATTTATATATATATATATATATATATATATATATATATATACATATATTAGATACATGTGTGTGTGTATATATATATACTATATATATATATATATATATATGGTGTGTGTGTGTGTGTGTGTGTGTAATTATATATATATATATATATATATATATATATATATATATATATATATATATATATATATATATGTGTGTGTAATTATATATATATATATATATATATATATATATATATATATATATATATATATATATAATCCACACATCAAAGGGTACTACAGTAGGCAGGGGAAGGGCGCAGGAACATATACACATCCATTTGATACATTTATTGTCAACGCGTTTCTTGACCCATGGTCACATCATCAGGACATCTATATAAAAAGGAATCCGAGCACATAATTAAAAGAAAATATATACAAAGCATAAGAAAACTTAAAATGGAAACTAAGTTAAACTTAAATACTGAATCACACTTAAATACATTTACACATTAAAAACCAAGAAAGTTTAAAATGATCCTTAAAAAACTAAACTCAATAAAAGAAAAAATAAAGGTAAAAACGAACTTAAAATGAAGAGCAAGGCGCACCTCTCAAAATGACAGAGACAAACGCACTAAAAGAATACACAAGAACAGAAAAAGAAGGCGGACAAATATAAACAAACAAGATAGTTATGCTATGAACAAGGGAACAGCCGATGATTGGCAATTTAACGTAGGTACAATTCTCTTTATTAGCAGACTTTCCAAGAGAAGCAGTTCTCCAGGTTCCTTGACTTGGCCATTATTTTAAAGTTGTCATATTTGATCGATGTCTTGCAACTTCTAGCGTGCGATCTTATATTGGAAAGTTCGGGATTAGACAATCTGCAGCCCATACGATAACTCACGCCCATGTGAGAATCGGCCCTGACCTTGAGGAGACGCCGAGTCGAACCAACGTAATTCCCGGAACTACATCCGGGGCACTTGTACTCATATACGGACGCCCGACGTCATCAAAGGACAGAGCCGATCCTTGAAGGGAAACAAGAGCCAATAGTTTTAGGATTTTTTGGAATTAATTTTATATTTAGAGCACCAATATGATTTTCAATAATTTTAGCACACTGCTTGGCAAAGTTTTGATTGGTGGGTAAAAACAAAAGCTTGCGTATATAGTAAGTTTCGGTACGTTACATTTAGGTGTTAAGGGGTGCAAGTTTTTTATCAAGAACTTTCTAATAACCTTAAGTACTAGATGGGCAGGGAAACAGTTGTTACGGAAGTAGTGCTTAAGGAAAGAGAATTTCAGAATGAAAAGAGAGCCAATTAGAAGTTAGAGATAGAGCCCGATGTACCAAGGTATGCACAGAATTAATTTTAAAATTAATAAAACAAAACCTATAAAAATTGGAGCCGAGTCCGGTGAATGTACTTTTCCTAAAAATGGTCGTGTTAAAATGATCATTGTCCTTAGTAACTAAAACATCAAGGAAAGCCAACTTACCGTCTTGTTCTTTTTCAATAGTAAAATTAATATTATTATGGAAGTTGTTGGCTAGGTTTAGGAATCTGTCAGCATCATATTCATTTTTCAATAGAACGAATGTATCGTCTATATACCTGGCGTAAAATAAGGGACAGAAGGACAAGGGGCACTCCTCCATTACTTGCTCCTCCAGGGAACACATGAAAATGTTGGCAAAGGTGGGGCCGAGGGGAGACCCCATCGCCATCCCATCGATCTGTTTAAAAAGCTGGTTACTAAAAACAAAGGCCGTGTCCAGCACGGCTAATTCTAAAAGTGTTTTAAAAGATTCATAATTAAAATTACAATATATAAAGTCAGGTGTAGGGAACAATTTGGTTAAAATAAGATCAATGGTCTCCCTCACAGGAACGTTAGTAAAGAGGGATTCTACATCTAAACTGACCATATACAAATCTGAGTCTTGTGAGAGGATCTTAGTTTTAAAATCTTCGGAGTTTCTTAGGGGTTCCCCTCCGCCCTATCCTAGCCTCCTACAATACGCCCAACTACAAGCTTGCTAAGTTTCTGGTACCTTTATTGGAGCCGTTGACCCGGAATGAATATACCTCAAGAAACTCCGAAGATTTTAAAACTAAGATCCTCTCACAAGACTCAGATTTGTATATGGTCAGTTTAGATGTAGAATCCCTCTTTACTAACGTTCCTGTGAGGGAGACCATTGATCTTATTTTAACCAAATTGTTCCCTACACCTGACTTTATATATTGTAATTTTAATTATGAATCTTTTAAAACATTTTTAGAATTAGCCGTGCTGGACACGGCCTTTGTTTTTAGTAACCAGCTTTTTAAACAGATCGATGGGATGGCGATGGGGTCTCCCCTCGGCCCCACCTTTGCCAACATTTTCATGTGTTCCCTGGAGGAGCAAGTAATGGAGGAGTGCCCCTTGTCCTTCTGTCTCTTATTTTACAGGTATATAGACGATACATTCGTTTCTATTGAAAATGAATATGATGCTGACAGATTCCTAAACCTAGCCAACAACTTCCATATAATATTAATTTTTACTATTGAAAAAGAACAAGACGGTAAGTTGGCTTTCCTTGATGTTTTAGTTACTAA
>NC_087200.1:50614793-50654793 GCF_015104395.2 Macrobrachium nipponense
CAAACATTGTTACCATATCATAGGCGAAGCAGGATGACGTCATAAGCGTTGAAACGATGGAAGTAGATCTGGCAACAAACAGTGGTACCAGATGAGGTTGTAAACCACTGATTTTACTCTTTGCTCACAAGACATAGACCGGCAGATAATTGTTAATTGGTAATAAGTTTGTCCGTCGGACACTGCTCGACCGTGTGGACGCACCTTTACGGTGAGCGGCGGTAACCTGTAAACCGAAGATCAGATCCGCGACATTCCACAGCCCACGGTCTAACCTCAGTCATTAGCGCCAAATGCAAATAAACGGAAAGAAAACGAGAGAGAGAGAGAGAGAGAGAGCAGCCAAGCGTTAAGTAATCGGGGATTTTTCCTCATTTTTATTCGCTCGATATCCCGCTCGAAGAAGGGATGGCAAGATGGCTGATGGCTGACTGGTTGTCAGCCTTTGAGTATTACAGTACACTGTTTCCTCCGTAGTGCTGATACGCGTTTCCAAGCCCGGGTATGCTCCTGCTGAAAGTATAATACATTCTCGTCCGCATTCTTTTTGAAGATCTAAAATTATATATTAACTTTGTTTATGTTCTTTTTGAAGGTCCAAAATTACATATTAATATTCTTATTAAAGATCGAGAATTATCATCAGATGACTGATGCTGCGTCACCGCTACAATCATTTAATGCTAAGTCAGGCTGAAACTAGAAACTAATGACTTGTACTTAATTCCTCTTCATGAATCTTATTCGGAATTGCAAGTCATTAAAAACAAGGCCAATTTTTGAAGTCATATTTAGTCTCATATTAGACGATAGGTTCTTGTAGTAATGATAACCCGGTCCAAAATGTTATCGCGACAACTATATGGTTTATCGGAAGTATCACTGAGTCACGGGGAGACTCAAGCCGCAAGAGAAATCATTTGTTTTGCATCCTCGGCCCGCCTCTTCGGATTTGAGCTCAAGCCCATTATGGCTAATTAGAAGGCTGCTCCTATCGATTCGTTGTTTTTTTTTTTTTTTTTTTTTTACCATTTTTGTTTCTTCGTGGGATTAAATTGGCATTTTGCTCATTCAGTAACTCCCTCTCTCTCTCCTCTATAGGTACTAAATCCTTAAATCCATCACTGGTTAGTTAAACTGAAGAAAAATCATGACATATCCTGGGAAACAAATTTTTTTTTTTTTTTTTTTTTTAAGAAATCGCCTTCCATAGCATAGTTTTGAATTTTGAAACTCTTTCCGTTGGTTGATAAAATAGCTTACTAATAAAAAAAAATCTTATTAAAACTACTTTTTTTAGTTAAAAATATTTTTGCCTTGTAGGAATAAAAGCTTCAGAACCATGTTTGTGCCTGGTATTTTCAGTCATATAAGTTGGCAAGGATCATAATCTTTGCTCTATTAATCTATTAAGATATGTCCGTTTCTTTTCTTTTTTTTATTTTGTAATTTTAAAATAAGGTGAAATGTCCTTTTGCTGTACCCGGGGAGATGCAGGGAAAGGAAATGACTGACATAAAAATTCAAAACAATTCTAGATAAATAAGCTCTAAGTGCACAATTCTGTAAAGCAATAGATTTTCTTAACTTTACTCAGGGATTATGCATTGCGAATTAAGCATACTTATCCAAAACTATTTGGAGGGTATAATGATTCGTCATATAATAGACTTTCCTTTTTCTTCCTTTTTTCTAGTTAGGAAAAAAATTAGACTTACTTGGTGATACTTTCCTAATATTACTCAAGAAAGAGAGAGAGAGAGAGAGAGTAAATTTAATTTTTCCAAGTCAGCTTTTTCTCGTTGCTTTATACCTGGAGAGCAAAATAAACTTTAAAAATACAAAAAAACTCACACAAAAACAATAACAATAAAAAAAACAGTTTTCAGCTCAGCATCGCCGATAAAAGGAGAGAGATGTCGGCCTCCACACCTGTCAATCAAAGCCAGGTGTTTGAATGGCGCCCCGTGGGAGGGAGATGAGCCAAGTGAGGACGGAACAATATAGGAAGCTTCTATACTATTTCTCCTGACGCAGCTGGTGATTCTGTTGGCGTCCGTGTCTGTTTGTCAAGTCTTAATCAAAGGTCAAGGCGGATTGGGAGAGGCGATTCAAAGCGAAATAAGAAATTTGGAAAGTTGGAAATGCCGAAATGTTGGTAAATGTTCAGGTTTGGGGAAATGAAAATCTCTGATTAGCAAAGTTATTCAAGATGACGGTTTCTGCAGACGAATAAATTCAATTACTTAAACAGAGAATCAAAAGGAAAATATAGAAAAATTTAAGAATTATTGTCAGGAGGAATTTGGAGATAGGAAGAAAGGCAAGAAAGAAAGTTGAAAGAAAGCTGGAAATGCAGGAATGTTTGTAAAAAATTTTGAAATGTTTCATTTTGGGGATGAGAAGAGCCCTGCTTAGCAAATTTAATCAAGATAACTGTCTACGTAGGCGAGTAAAATGGGTTATTTATATGGAGACTAAAAGAAAATAAATAAAAAATTAAGAGTTATTGATAATTGATACCACATGTCACCATTCCAGTTCGCTTCTCTGGGAAGCAGAATTCACACACAGAAAATTAACTGTTAAAAGTGAATTAATCGTAATTCTCATCTCTTCTCTCTGTCAGTTCAGTAAAAAAAAATTTACAAATCATACAATAAACTCATACACCTTCTCAGCTTATTGTACAGACGTCACTCAAGATGGAGCAGAAATTGGATAAAAAATGTTAACACCTTTTTTTCCTGTAGAAAACGGAGGTCAAATAGAAAACGAGGATTTCGCAGCCATTTTTTTTTTAAATCAACTAATATATCCTCACAGTGACAGAGTACGTGACGTTTGAGTCACACTTTGACCATTAGATTTACTTAAGGCGATGGAAGAGGGTGCAGTGATTTATGCCAACGATTGTTAAGGTAAAGTAAACACACTCACACACACGCTCATACATACACATGTCTTGTGCATACAAGTAATACAGGGTAAGGATGAACATACTGTGGTAATTGGCATAATCATATCGAGAAAAACGTAGAGGAGCGCGTTACTTTTTATGTTTATCAACGCGATTATTTTCATTTATGCTTGAAATGAATAGAAGATGGGTATCATTCAAATACGCAACTAGCAAACGCGTGACATCTACAGTGATGCTCAACTCTGATGCGACATGATTTTTTTTTTCCAGCATCCAGATTCTCAGACTCATTATGACGTTACCAAGTAGTGTTAAATTTCTTTTATTTATAATGTCATACATGTCGAAAAGTTTGCAAATTTACAGGTAGCACTATTTTCCTTGTGGTTATACAAATATGATCTCTTATGCATTGGTATAACTCGTAATCTGTGTGATTTGAACTGATTTTTTTTTCTTTTTACTTTCTTTAGTTCAAAGTACTGTGTCAGAAGGTTGGCGGTGCCATCAATGACAGCGCACTTAATATGCTCCTCAGGTTGGTCAACGTAACTACCTCTGCAGCATTATAACAGTAGCCCTAAAAAGCTCAACAGTCATCATAACAACATTTTCAAAACAGGACTATGAATTACAAAATGTTTTCTCGGAATGTTGAAGAATTAGGCTGTGTTTAAGCTGCCTGTACGTTGCAAAATGATTTATAGGCCTAAAAAAATAATCTAAGCCTTTTGAAGGCCTGTTCATACTACGAAATTGCTTGTTTCTTTGTGTATATGTATGTAAACACATTTATAATGTATTTTATACACATGTACAATGTATATATATATATATATATATATATATATATATATATATATATATATATATATATGTATATGTATATGTTATATGTATATGTATGTATGTGTATCATATATATATATATATATATATATATATATATATATATATATTTATATGTATATGTATGTATGTGTATATATATATATATATATATATATATATATATATATATATATATATATATATATATATATATATACACATACATACTATATTAGTAGATGTTTCGAGTAATAGCCATTTTCTCCATATAATCAAAACCAACATTTTCTTGGCTATTTTGATGCACTCGAAGAGGGATAAGAAAAAGAAATAGAGATCGTGAGGAAGTCTTTAGAAAAAGGAGCCTGTCATGCTGACTTGCTTCTGGCGGAATTGAAAATAGATACATATATACACGTATACATGCATATTTACATACATACACACAAACACACACACACACATATATATATATGTATATGTATGTATGTATGTGTATATATATATATATTATATATATATATATATATATATATATATATATATATACACATACATACATACATATACATATATATATGTGTGTGTGTGTGTGTTTGTGTGTATGTATGTAAATATGCATGTATACGTGTATATATGTATCTATTTTCAATTCCGCCAGAAGCAAGTCAGCATGACAGGCTCCTTTTTCTAAAGACTTCCTCACGATCTCTATTTCTTTTTCTTATCCCTCTTCGAGTGCATCAAAATAGCCAAGAAAATGTTGGTTTTGATTATATGGAGAAAATGGCTATTACTCGAAACATCTACTAATATTAATATCAAGACGAACGGAACTTTATGCTCTCTTTTGGTGTATAATTTATTCTCGCATAAGGTAACTTGAAGTGCCAGAGTGTGGAGACACCTCATTTGTTTTCTGGCGAGAAATTGTTTATAGATAGATAGATATGAATGCTAAAGAAATCTGACACACCTAGACCTAGGAACAAAATCTTGGCTATGACAAAAGAATAATTGCATAGGCAAATATTTGCTATAGCAGAGTCCACTTAGCTTTGCAGCTAAGCCCCGCCCATTGCACGCTTGTGATTGGCTAGCTCTCGTTAACAGACCTACTGATTACCAGTACAGATTAGACTCCGTTTGGTGATGTTGAGTTTCATGCATGAATCATGACACCATAGAATAAAGTTCCGATAAAAGATATATAAAGTTATATATCATTATGAAAATCTTGGATCGTTTTGCCCGTGCACTTTTTCTTTTAAATTGGTAATGGCCCGCATAAGCGAAACGACACAGACCTTATTAATTGAAATGAAGCATAGACTTATGCAGCCAGTTCCGATGTTAGGGTATTAATCAAATGTTAAATGTCATTGAGAAATTAGGCCTACACATCAATTTCTTATATTTTGAGGCAATGACAGGGCATAAGCCTACTCGTCAATTTCTTATATTTTGAGGGCAATGACAGGGCATAGGCCTACACATCAAATTCTTGTCATCCCTCCGAATGTGTTAATGATTCCAATCAAATCGATTTTAAGACTATTAAAATGTAGTAAAATTTTCTGAAATCAGTATGAAATACCGTCTGCATAACTCTGAGAAAGTCTTTGTTTCAATTAAGAATGGCCAACACGCTTGACAATATCAGGCGTTAATTACCATTGTCAAGTGATTCAAGTGCACCAATTCGGACAGACATTCCCTGTGTCACATCCATATTCAAGTGAACCTCATTTACGAAACACGACATTGCAGAAACGCATAACACTTCTGACTCCATTCATATTTTCCTGTCTATTTACAATTGTTATGGAGGCGTGTATTACGATTTTATTTCAGGGGAAAATGTAACGTTTCCTTTTGATAATCAGCACAACGTATTTTTTTTTTCGGCAAAACAACCATTGCTAAATAAATGAAGATGAAAAGAACCACAGATTAACAAACTTTTCGAAACGATTTCCAACCAATCAGCTTCAAGGAATAGTCGTGACATAATCAGTAGGTGGAGCTTAGCTGCAAAGCTTTAGTAGATTCACTTCACCCTTGCATCTCATGCCCAGCTCCGTTCTTTACGACGCTCCTGATTGGCTGTTGATAAGCCAATCACAGGGCTGGAAACTCTTAGTCTCTCGAGGTTAGTTCACATAAACAGGATATATGTTCCACTTCTCATCTTTCAAAAGTTATAAATTTCATTACACCTCAGTTTTACCCGCAGGAATGTAGTTTCCAAATTGCTTCACTAAACACTGACAAGCCAATGATTTAAGAATTATGATGATGCAAGAATTATGAAGAAAATTGTAATGTATAATATAAAGGAATAATGAGAGGGATATAGGAGGACTGATTGTAGCAAAAGAAAAATCAATGGGATGAATAAATTTCCTCCATAAGGTATCAATATCTAAGTAACGATTTTTTTATGATGAGATATCCAGGATGTGAAAAGGTGATGGTGATAATGGTTGTAACGATAATGAGGTCTTAATATTCTTTTTCCCCCTAAAGACTTCTTCTAACGAGGCGCCGTGATCATGATGATGACGTCATCGAGTGATCATGTGAGCAACACCTGACTAAATAAAAGAGAGAGAGATTACCATTTTTAATCTTTTCCTGTTATTATCACATTGGTAGCCCTGCGTATAATTCTTTTGGTAACATTGTCTTCCATGACATTTAAGCTACGAAACTGTATGAAACACAAGATGATAAATGGTGAATGCACTACGATCTCATTTGAGGAATGAAAGACTATATTTCATATTAAGAATTTTACCTTTGTTTCACTATAAATATTTTGCCATTAAGTTTACTGAAGTGGATAATTCTTATGTCATTATAATCCTTAAATCATTGATTTGACGATGTTTAGTGATGAAATTGGGAAATGCTTCTTTTCTGCAGGTAAAACTGAGGTGTAATGAAAATTATAATATTTGAAAGATGTTGGAACATAGATGTTGCCTACGTGAACTCTCTCGAGAGCATGAGAGTTTCCATCCTGTGATTGGCTTATCAACAGCCAATCAGGAGCGTCATAAGGAACGGCGCTGGGCATGAGATGCGCGGCTCAAGTGAATGTACTTATAGCTGGACTTGCTTAGTAAAGCCCGCCACTAACGTTCAGTTATGCCTGCACAGTTATAACTGTGCAGTCCAACTGTGCAGGCAAATCTTCGCCACTAACGATACAGGCCGTTTCCGCAGTCCTCCGTAGGAGCCATGACGTCAACACACGAGGCTCTGGCTGTGATTGGCTTGTTGACATCATAAAACATTCATAAACGTCAAGTAAGACGTCCAGTGAAAGAGTGGTTGATAAAAACGAATTAAATATTCCCATGTGAATTTGTTAAGAGTTTAAATTTGGCCCCAAGGACTTTCATAATGTTTATGGAATATTTCATGAATGAAGGAAGAGGTCCATGGAAAAATAATTAAGAACGTAATCGTTTGCTTTCGTTTCAAAGATGACGCATATACTAGGCTGAAGATTTTTTTTATTTCATTAAAAGGGTTAATACTGATTTGTCTTCGTTTAAAGATTGTTGTTGTTGTTGTTGTATGGTGCTTTTACGGTGCATGGAACCAGTGGTTATTCAGCAACGGGACCAACGGCTTTACGTGACTTCCGAACTACGTCGAGAGTGAACGTCTATCACCAGAAATACACATCTCTCACTCCTCAATCGAATGGCCGAGAATCGAACCCGCGACCACCGAGGTGGGACGCTAATACTATAACAACCACGCCGCTGAGGCGCTCCTTTACAGATTGACTTTTTTTATGACGTGTTACAATGAATGAAAATCCTTAGTTTGCTATTGTATTACTGTATTTCACCAGAGAGTTGATTAGTCTAGTTTCATTTAAAAGCAAACTTCCGTGAGATGTAAGCAATGAAAAAACATTCATAGTCCAATTTTGTTGATTTTGTTTTGTCAGAAAGTAGAATATTATTTTATTCTCAATTTAAAAATGAATAAATACACGGTGGATAATCTTGATTAGACGCATATAGGCCTATTCTTGTTTTACATTATTTTGTCATAATAAGTATTTATTCTTATTGAAAAACTGTCTTGCATATATGGTTTATAACTACGAATAAACATACATAGGATTAATCTATTACGCTAGCCTTTGGATTTGACTTGCCAAGGCAAAGTCTCATTCATATAGAAGGTTTCAGTGAAATCTACAAGACATTAAGGAATGATGCTGCCACTTTCAGCCTTCCATATACACTATTATTTTTTCTGTGGAAAAATGGCAAAATCATAAATATATATTATTCTGACTTCTGTATCAGTTACTAAAAACAAATAAATCCAATATATCGTCAATTTAGGTATAAACACTTTTCAATTTAATAAAACCCATCTAAACGTTCTTGATTAGTACATGTTATCTGTCCACGATTGGACGGTAAACTGAGCCAGAAAAGGTGCCTCCACCACAGTAGAAGAAAAAACCCCAGTATCCTGCAACACCTAGGTCAGGGCCGTCCAAGTTCTTTAGTCTGAGGGCCACACTTGAAGAAGCAAAAAGTCGTACGGCCCACCTGTATATATATTGATATATACACTCAGACTTTAGGGATAAGAAATTGACAAAGACTTATTTCAGAAGAATTCAAAGAAATATATTTTAAGGAAGGTAAACATGAGTTTATTTACATGCCACATCTTGATCCAAACAAAGGTAAATCTAGTGGGAGTGCTGATCACAGCCTGACTTTATTACTTTGGAAAACTCAGGTTGAAAATCAGTGCGAACATCTCTTAATTCGGATTTTTCTCTATCGGGCCACTTACAAAATCAAATGGGTCACTTTTGGCCCACGGGCATGGTGTTGGACGGTTCTGACCTAGGTGCTAATTCTCAGGTAGTCCATTTTTCTACCTGGGGATTGACATCTAGGTGTGAAATTTCACACCTTTTAATGAGGTGTTAATTACTTTTCACACCGTTTAATGAGGTGTTTATTACTTTTCACACCTAAATTGCCCATAAAGGTTTGAATATAAAAAATAGGTGTGAAATTTCACAGGTTTCCCACGGTCGTGACGGCACCGTGCAAAGCTCTTATAGATAAAAACCATGGTTTCAACCCTGACACCAAAGTACCTCATACTCTACAGAGGTAAAAAACCCTGATTTCAACCATAACCCCAATTTTCCTCATAGTCTACGGAGGTAAAAACCCTGATTTCAACCCTAACCCAAAAGTTTCTCATAGTCTACGAGGTAAAAAAAAAACTGATTAAACCCTCATCCCAAATTCCCTCCACTAGCCCCTGATGATGTCTCAAAACTTGAAATCACAGGTTCAAACATGTCCCCTGAAATCACTCCCAAACGAAAATTTTGTAAGTCAATCGGGTACACTGAAAATTAACTTAACAAAACCCATTTCAGTCTTAATCATTTATGATATGTGTATATAGATGCATAATATTCCATACATAAAGAAGTTAAATGGAAAATCAGATTACATACAGAATTGTTATTATTTTTGTAAAAAAAGTCATACAGAAACACATGGGAATGGTATGGATGAATTAATATTCCATACAAAGTCATACAAGAATACATTGGAAAAGGTATACAAAAGAATACACAGACATGATATACATTCGTTTTACGAAAATAATACATTATCGAGAGACATTGCTAGTATATACCACACACATCCTCCCCAGTTTCCTGATCGTGTGTGAAAGATAATTCATCTAATACATCTAGGCTTTTAAATCTTGATAACAAGTTCTTCATATATAAATCTTCCACACATCTTTAATCTAGCAGGGATAAATTCTTTTTCATGATGACCATGCAAGTGATTTTACCAATTTTTTTAATTTCATCACTGAAAGTAGATAACACAGGTAGATACTGATTCAACCATGTCATGGTAACTCATCCACTTTGTCCGATACCGGCGGGGAAGATAATATATTCGACAGAGTCATACGATGATTTAAATAATTCTTCCTTTAATTTCTTTACCGAAGAAAAAAAAGTGGTTAACCCTCATCTTCCTGGTATACCTGCTCAAACAGTCAGCATGGTCCTCATCTTTGGAATATGCTACACTCTTTTGGGTGTATCCATTATCTTCAACAGGGGCACCAATACCATATTGGGTTAATAAAGTAGCTACGGTAAGGAGATCTACTTCATCGTCACAGTCCCAAGAGGTAATATTTATGGGCCTTTTCACAATGGCAGACCCTTTAACACCGCGATCGCGAAGACAGGCGTATGTTGCACCAGCTCGAGAATATCGAAAGCCGGCAATCTTGGTGTATGGATAACTTTGAATAACGTCTTCCACCACACCGTAATTCCTGCATGTAACACAATTAGTGGCCACTACTAAACAAGTATTTATCTTCCTGAACCTATTTTCGGACTAACTTGTACGAGGAGGTTGACGAAGCCATGGCAAGAGTGTGCATCTTAATATTCAGATGGTTCAAGAGTTAATGAGCCACCGAATCCTGCAAACGAGCTTCCTCGCCCCCCTGACACTATGAGTCATTAAAGATGCTCCCCTTTATCACAATCACTGATTAAACAAGTTGTATCATGCCACCTGAAGCTATGAATCACGATAAAGCCCGACCCACATTCGAACTGTTATCTCAACCTCATGATTAAACAAGTTGTATCATGTAAAGGGTTAATCACACGATTAAACAAGCTGTATCATTTCCCCAACATGTTAATAAGGTACCCACGCACCTGCCATTTTCTTTTTCGCATGTCCCACCATCTTCCTACCACTACCGCTACCGCCTCTTTTCAATGCATTATGCCATGATTCTATTTGTTTTTTAATAGCTGCATTCCTTAACATCCAATCTTTAACCCCTGCCATCTCAATTAAGTAGTGATAATTGGAAATATTACCAACGTTGGTTTTTTTTTACTCCCTTGAAATTCTTGAGCAATATCTAAAATATTATAACCCTTCTTCATCCCATTCAAGTGTTTAACAAAAGCTGTAACGTACGACTTTTGAGGTTCTTTAAATAATATTGGAATAATACCTGTTAAATCGGGATTGCTTCTTTTCAACTTAACGGAGCATTTACCCCCTCCTTCCCAGCTACTTCCGCCACCTAGCCCACACCCTTTATAGGAGAATGAGGAGGTCCCATGAGTGATTTAGCCGCCTTGGAAATTTTGCATTCATTTTAACATTAAGAGGTATGTGCATGTCACTAACAGTTGTATCCAACTTACCATTACCCTCAAGGTTAGTATAATTATTATCAATATTATCACAAACCTCCTTTCTATTTATTAAGCTCTCGTATGTAACGGCGGGGATAATGTAAAACTCCTTCATTTTTCATCAATTAAAAAGACTCCCTATCAAACTCGCGGCTAAAGGTAGTAACACCGATAAAATAGTGCCCCCTTTACGGCTTTTCAATATATTTTTCTTCCTAGCTACAGACATTGTTTTCAAGGACACAGGATGAATTTCACGCCTACACTTTCTTAAGCGTTTAATAAATTTCTTATCTTGAGTTAGATTACCGCATAGGAAATTTCTAAAAATTTCGGATATGGTAGCCACAAAACCACCGTTTAAGATTGGAATGTCTTTACTTCTCTCACTGGGTGATAAACATGTGATGAATGAAATAAAGTTTTTATTTTTATGCATTAAAGGTTGTTTGCAGTTCATATCTGTACAATTAGAGATTCATCGATCCATGAATTGAATTGACTCGGGTAACCTTTCCAATTAACGTAATGTTGAGTTTTATTATTTTTCTTCTTGCTTCTCAGAATAGTGATATCATATGTTTCTGTTAGAATTATGGGGATTAATTCTTCACGGTAGAATACTCCCTTTATTTCTTCACCGGCTAAATCTTCCAAGAAGTATATGACAGGATTTTGCGATTTTAAAAATGTCCAGAGTATTTTGAATAGTATATCCCCTTCTAGAAACTGCATCCCGATACTCATCCGTTATCCGTACAGCGTCTCCAACATTCAAGATTAAACTGGTGGGTGGATGAACGAGAAAACATACTCGAGAATTGACGTTCAATGTCTCTAGCGGTTAACGTGTGAATTTGTTGAGGGGTGCGTTCCTTTCCGAAACTTCTGACACTATGTGTCATTCAAGACGCTCCCCTTTATCACAAATATAGCTGCATTCCTTAACATCCAATCTTTAACCCCCGCCATCTTCACATACGGTTAATACCCGTTTCACACCTCGCTATCTGAACCGTAGCATCAACTGCTAAGGGCGCGATTTATTGGTGTACTGCCCTACGGTGACTTATTCACACCACATACCTGGTTTGTAAACCGTAGCAGAGATTTGCAAACCCTATTCACATACGGTTAATACCCTTAGACTCTGCGTTATAAATAAAGCCAACTGAAGGATATCGTCATTAGTCCATTCTAAATCGTTATACGTGCACCATACCTTTTCTCTTGGCTGGAACATTAAACGTCCACCGTCACTATCCAATAAGTATCATCTTAACCACTTTCGTTTTCTGGAACATGTAGCGAATATCAAACGGTAAAAAGTAATAAGATTCATCTGTATATCGAATAAGTGTTCTCTTTCAGATATGGGTAATAGCACAAGTAGTAAATTATCTACCGATGAAGTACCAACACAGGTCAGGAAACACTACTATGGCGTCGGGGCCCCCAACTTAATTATTAGGAAGGTTAAAACGGGTCAAGTCAAGGCCGTGAAGAGGATGCAACAACTCCCGCTGGGGACCCTCAACAATGCAATCCTGTACATGCTTCATCAGATATCCCTGCTTCGCCGCCGCCGCCGCCGCCGCCCACGACTGAGAACGAACAAGTGTCACATTCCGTCACAAATGAACCACCTGGTCAAGGTATGTTAATCCAACACGATGTATTTATTTGATAATAGTTCCCGAGTCCATAGAAACATACACTTTTTCCCCGTTCTCCTGTTTTCTTGTTTCAAATACATTGGAAACGTATACAAAAATCAATGGGTAGGGTAAAAAATACGTGTATATTTATTCACAACGATTTATTTACCACATAAAAGACAGTGTACAAATTTGCATAAATTCAATACATTAATCATCGTTAGTCTCCCTCATCAAGTATCCCAATATAATGTCTACATGTATCATGATAACTCGAATATTTCGAAACGTGTTTAAGAGAAAACGACGAAGACGTCCTAGTTTACCGCTTCCGTTCACAGGGGATCGATTCTCACAGGTCATCCTGAAATAAGTAAAAATGTAATATGATTTGAGGTGTGATATATATACATATATACAATATATTATTAATAGAATGTGAACGAGGTAATATAAAAACAAAAGAAAAATGCAGTTACCTCGCTTTTTTAAGATGCAAAGACATTCCTTGCGTGTAATGGCATGCTTATTCCTTGATCTCCAGTGCAAACATTTAAACTTTTTCAAATATCTAAAATGATATTCCGTTATCCATTTAAACGAGTGAATGAGAATACATTTTGTATTAAAGACAATACTTTTTTCGCGCCGTGGTGACACGCAATGAACAAAAAATGTAACGTGAAGACCGCATTTGTACAATTTATCCGGTTGTATCTGTCTTATTATTAGATAGATGTTATAGTCAGGATGTGCAGTGGTGCTCAAATCTCATGCGACATGATTCTTTTTGTATCGTCCACATTCTCAGACTCAACGTGATGCTGCCAAGTAGTGTTATACTTTTTTTTCTAATGTCATACATGTCGAAAAGTTTGTGAATTCCCTGCTAGCCCTATTTTTCTTATGGTTATACAAATATGATCCCTTTTATGCATTGGTATAATTCGTAATCTGTGTGATTTGAACTGATTTTCTTTTTTTACGCTGCTAAGTTCAAAGTGCGGTGTGAAAGGTTAGCTGTGCCATCAGTGAAAGCCCACTTTACATGCTCCTCGGACTGGTCAACATAACTACGTCTGCTGCATTATGACAGTAGACCTAATTAAGCTCAACAGTCATAACATTTTCAACGTAGGAATATGAATTAAAACAAGATTTCTTTGAATGTTGAAGCTTTCGGCTGTGTTTAAGCTGCCTGGATGTTGCAAAATGTTTTATAGGCCTAAAAAATAATCTAAGCCTTCTGAGATATAATCTGTTATTAATGAATTTATTTGAAGAGATTATCTGCTTTTTGACGAATACAATAGGAATATGAATTACAATCAGTTTTCTTTGAATGTTGAAGATTTAGGCTGCGTTTAAGCTGCCTGTATGTTGCAAAATGTTTTATAGGCCTAAAAAATAATCTAAGCCTTCTGAGATATAATCTGTTATTAATGAATTTATTTGAAGAGATTATCTGCTTTTTGACGAATACAATAGGAATATGAATTACAACCAGTTTTCTTTGAATGTTGAAGATTTAGGCTGCGTTTAAGCTGCCTATATGTTGCAAAATGATTTATAGGCCTAAAAGAATAATCTAAGCCTTATGAGATGTAATGTTACTAATGTTTTTATTTGTAGAGATTTCCTGTTCTTTGAGGAATAAAAGATGATGATTTTGATTATATGGAGAAGATGACTATTAATCGGAATATCATAATTATTAATATCAAGGCGTATGGAACACTTGTTTTTCAACTGGTTTAAAATATTATTTTCTTAAAAGTCCTTCTCCTCACTTTTGGTGTATAATTTATTCTTTCATAAAGTGACTTGAAGAACAAGAATGTGTAGATAACCTCATTTGCTTTCTGGCCAGAAATTGTTAATAGAGAGATGTGACTGTTAATTGTAAAGTAAAAAAACTAACACCTAGGCCTAGGAACATTATCTTGGCTTTGACAAAAGAATAATTGCATAGACGAATATTTGCTAGTATGCCATAATTTTTTTAATATTTAAGAATTATAACAATTAATTATGTATGAAAATCCAAGTATTCCTCTAACACAAAAAGTAAGTGTTTTCAAGATAATTTCATTGTCGCTACTCAGTGTAGACCTACTTATGTTACAAAAGGTGGTTGTTGTTGCACCGACACTAATGATACGTCACGCACGCTCCCCTCACAAGTTGATATCGGTGGGCGCATTCTACTTTCGTATATACATATTTGCATTTTTTTTCAGCGTTGTGGTGTAAAAGCAATCAAATAGGACTATTTCAAATTTTATGTTGGCTTTGGAAGCATTATTACTGCTATGACAATTTTTTTTTTCGATTTTTTTTATTTAACATTTGAATTGATGCTTGATGACGACTTCATTTTGGTCAAATGCTTCAGCGATGTGTGAACGAAAGTTTTGAAAATGTTTCTTAAGGGTTTTTTCTGAAATTTGCTATACGTGACATTTTCTTACAGTTTTGACATATATGACAGATTTCACTCTTATGAAACATATTATGTCCATATTGTATGCAATAATCGCGTTTCCGGATTGAAATAATAGATAAATAGGGAGCATGCTAGGTTGCCAGTTAGTGAATTTTGAACGAATTCCTATGGAGTCATGTTGCATGAGATTTGAGCATCACTGTACATATATAAATTTAGAGACAATTATTGCACTGCATTCGGTGCATGTTCCTGTAGGAGAGATATCAAGAAAGCTTAATAAACCGGAGAGAATCATGCATAGATGAATCAAATTGTTTAAAGAACGGCAAAATTTAGAACATGGGCCTAGAGGTGGAACACCACAAGAGAGCAAGTCAATACAGTAGTGTAAACGTTGCTGAGCAACATTCATTTGTGAATTTTGAATTCTAGTGCATCGTCACGACATTGCTGAACCAGGAGTCATGACTAGCTCTACGCTTATGACTGGTGTCTGATGAATACCTTAGATGGAGAGGAAGAGATTTTTAAATCTACACTTGAAATCTTTGATAGGTGTCTAATGAATAAATCTAATGAATAAGCAAACTTATCTTTGATGGATGAGAGATTCAGTTTCAGTTAGGCTTACTCCTTTTGTTTTGTTTTTTATCGGTGGCCAATGAATACCACGGATAGGGAGGGAAACAGTTTCAATGATGGATGCATTTTTTTTTTTTTTTTTTCAAAACCTAAGAATACATTTTATTGGAGATACTTTATTAACATCGGCCTAATCCCTCTATCACTCCTATACGCCACCTCCGCTCTCTTTTACATCTCAGGCGACTCGAGCCGACTTGTCTCTACGAACTCCATCGCGTGAAAGCATCAGTAATGATAACGGTTATTTTAAGATTCCCCGCACCGACAACGGACGCCTCAAAATGCATGTTTATAAAATATTTTCTGTCAAAGAAACTTTACCTTAATTCCCCAAAATATGTGCATACACTGGTGTTACACCCTGTAGCCGTCTAAGAGCAACCTTTGATTAAAGCAGTAGGTTTTTCTTCAAAAAAATAAAATAAAATAAATAATAAATAAATAAAAACATATGAAATAGACTTAAACGAGAACGTCACCTTTCATATTTCTTATCCTTTCAGCTACTTATAATATGCTTATGGTAGTAGGTCTAGGTATACATGTGAAACTAATCTGAATTAATTTCTATTTAGAAGAAATGAATAGCTACAGAAAGATCAACCTAAGAAAGCTTTAATGAAAGTAAGCCTTTCTTAATGTATTCGTCAGTTTTGACTCCCACAGCTTTCCAACGCGTCCAAAGGAAACAGGATGATATGCAAGGAATTCGATAAAAAATAAGACTGAATTATATTCGTTTGATTTTTTTATGTTAAACAATTATGAAAAGGATAAGAAGAAAGGCGAACATGGCTAATAAAACAAGAATAACGGGAATAATCAAATAAAGCAGGTTAATATATATATATATATACATATATATATATATATATATATAATATATATATATATATATATATATATATATATATACATATATATATATATATATATATATTGTAGATTTAAATATTCATTATATTGCATATCCGAGAGAGTATTCTGCTGAAAATAGACCTAGGTTAATCATGTGTAAAAATCAGAAGTCCAATTTAGGCCCACTAAATGTGTCATGCAAATTATTTTATTGATCAAAGGACAAAATTAGTTTAATTAAACATCGTTTTCAAAGAATATTAACTCCTTGATGTATTGTTTATCGGCTGTAGGAGACGAAATGACAACACCCCCAGTGCAGATACGTTGAGTCAAGACTCGAGCGGCAACAAAGCCAACTTCAAAATGCTTCGGTATGCTGTCACGAAGCTAGAGTTGAGAATAAAATTAGAAATCGTGGACCCGTCGGTATATATTTTCCTTACTTTGCAAAATAATGATCTTTAATACGTTGAATAAGTCTGCTCTATTCTAATGTAATTTAATTCAAGTATAGCACCTTTGAAAGGAAATGTTATTTATTGTTCAGTAAATAAGCTGGCATCTGCATATGGCAATATTTCCATAACGAACAATGAATTAAGAAACTACGCCAATTCTTCGTTGGCCGTCTGTACAGTAAGTTCCAGAAGTGAAGCGACAAATTTCAGAGGATTTGGTTCGAAATTCACTAACTGGCAACTACAACACGTAGCTGAAAAACTTATTTTTTTCTATAGTGGAAGCTCTATCAAGCAAAATAAAGCTAACATATGATACACAAATATCAAATCTATGATATTATAACAATCATAAGAAAAAATTATTGTAATAGTAATTATTTTAAAGTATAGTATTACTTCAAACAATAGAAACGAAACAATTTGAAATTTTCGTTCAACACAGGGTTACCAACATGACCAATGTATATTTCGAGCGATGTGAAAACAAATATTTAATATCATAGTGTATGTATTATCAATTATTTTAGCGAAGATGTATCAAACCATGCAAGTATCAATAGGATGTAAAGGGAAAATCTCCAAAACATTAAACATAATCAACCATGAATGCACCTAGATTCAACAAAGAAGTTGGGTGTGGTTGGTCGTTCTGATTTTAGCTTCTAGGATCTAGCATAAAACACCATCTAACTGCTGCTGCTACCTTCAGGGCATAGCAAGTCTTGTAATGCAGGGCCACTGTCTGTTATTTAGGCAAAGATAGAACCATTAGGACCGACACCAGGACCTGTCCTCGCACCTGGGAAACAGACTCGCTATATAAAAGATAAAAAAGACGATCGCAAGCAACCAGAACACCCGTAAAATCACCACATGGTTAAGTAGGGAGACGACAGACCCCAACCACCCTTCCCCCCCTTCTACCTCTACCTCTACCCACATTCCTAACTCCACCTCTTTCACTTCAACCTTTTACCTCAAATCTTCTAATCATATTCCAACCGTGATATTTGCGTAAGTGGGCGTATCATAAGGAAGTGATATCACCCAAATTCATATTTCCACGGACAACCAGCAATCAGTTCGATCCAGTCAAGCATTATTGTATAAAATGAATTTATGAGTTGTTTGGGATTATATATATATATATATATATATATATATATATATATATATATATATATATATATATATATAGAAGCACCCAAGCATGACCAATAGATCTAGTGTTCGATTCTTAAAACAGGCCTCTGGTTATTCCTGACTATACTCTGTTTTTTTTCATCTGTCCATCCGCCTGTGGTGTTTTTGTATGGTAACACTGCGTCCCGGGCTTTAGATAGTTACGCTATTTGTAAGTTTTAGGTAAATAAAAGGATATCTGGGTGTACATTTGCAACTAAAAAGTGTTTTAATAATTTACTGTATACAAATTACACCGTTAATATTCGAAATAGGATATTATTATAATCGTTGAATGTAAGCTTAATGTAACTATCTAAAGCCCGGGCCGCAGTGTTGCCATACAAAAACACCACAGGCGGATGGACAGATGAAAAAAAACAGAGTATAGATGAAAAGGTCCTGAGAGAGATAGAGAGAGAGAGAGAGAGAGAGAGAGAGAGAGAGAGCATAACAAGAGATACTCGAATCATACTATAATGGGCGTAATGTCTGTCTGTCTGTCTGTCTGTCTGTCTGTCATTCAATCACGGCCAAACGGCTGGTCAGATGGGCATGAAACTTGGCAGGGTTATGGTGGGGACCCCTAAGATGGTTTGTAATGGGGTTTCATCCAACCTAACCCCCTCCTTTGTAGGGGGTGGGGGTGAGAAGGGATTCCCTGAAACGGAGCTGTTTCTGGCTGTGAAACGAGGCTGTTTATTCCCGTAGACTTAGTTACTTTACTATTTTTCATGCATAATTTGTGTACACCTTCCCCAGAGAAAGTCGTGAATATTTCAGCTCGGACACAATAGAAGATGAAAATTATCATCAATATCCGCAAGATTTTTTGAATAACTTAAATCCATCGGGACTGCCAGTGCACAAAATAACATTGAAGAAGTACTGCCTGGTAATGTTGCTTCGGAATTTCGATCCTGCCAATGGACATTGCAATGGAACGAGGTACACCGTTATGGAGCTAAACTCCCACGTCATTGAAGCAGTGATAGCAACGGGCCCTCACACCGCCAAACGTCTGTTCATCCCCCGGATTTCTCTGATGCCTTCGGGCAACCAGTTTCCGTTCCAGTTACGGCGAAGGCAGTTTCCCATCAACCTGGCCCTCTCATTCACTGCAAACAAGTCGCAGGGCCAGACTTTGCATTGTGTTGGTGTGTTTCTGCCATCACCCATGTTCACGCATGGCCAACTGTATGTGGCGATGAGCAGAGCAACTGACTCTGCCAACTTGAAATTAAGTTGTGGACAAACTGATAATATTGTGTGCAAAGAGGTTCTGCAGTAGGTATGTATAAAAATCGCCCTTATTTTAATATTGCTGAACAAATAGTACATATAAATTTTTCACTTTTGCACTCGTATTTTATCACTCATCGTAGATGGGTCACTTTGCTAGTTAAAATAATGCTCGCCAAGCATATTCACACTCCGGATCGTTTGGACAAGAATAGTCTCACTCATGCACTGAAAAAAAAAAAGGTAGAACCTATGAAAATACTTGTTTGATGCGACCCTGAAGGCAATTCCACATGCAAAAATTTGCACAGTTGAGGAATTCGATGAAATTATTAACTAACAAGCTGGAAAATATATTTCCTTGATTCTTCAATAGGCCTAACCATGTAGCCAATGCTAAACTCGCATATAACTTGGATTTACTTTTTCACACCAACTCGAGTCTTAGTTATATTTCATTTAATCAGATGCTAAACTTCTTTGTGCTTTATCAAAATAAATCATAATAACTTTCGATATAACGCTATAAAAGTAGAAAGTTAATTTACAAATCATATTAGGCCAATGTTTATGCACTCGGTTCCTGCTGCCACTCAATGGTGAACACTTGATATCACACATTGAGAGCCGCAGATGTTTCAATGGCGAAATTCTTTTTTTTTTCTTTTAATAAACAATTATTGAACTAACATTGATCATTCACTGGGAAAATACTTTCTGTGCTTCTATAGTTAATATTACACTGATACGTATTATCAGATAAAGAGGATGACAATAATTGGAGTGAAATATACTAACTGGCAACCCCATGAGAGTTTCTAAAGAAGTACGATCAATTCTGAAATTTGTCGCTTCACTTCTAGAACTTACTGTACTCTGCTGTCTATTATATAATATCGCTAGAGTATATTCCTTGACGGTGATAGATGAGGGCACTTTCTTTCAATCTCATCTTGGAGGTTCGTACACCTGTCAAATATCCTTTGAATAGGTCATGGAAATATCTGTTATGTCTGAATCCCTCTACCCTCCAGTCCCTTGATAATACTGAGTTCAAACCTTCATCTTCAAGCTCGAAGTAACTGAAGAACCTAGATTAACAATTTTCACCTGTCCACATTTCTCAGAATTAATTTCCTTTTCTTCGAAATGTTTCATGATGTCAGGAGACACTTCCGACATTACTTGATATCTCTCCAACAGGAACTTGCACCGAATGCAGTGCAATAATTGTCTCTCGCTCATCGAGGGATGTTTCTTAGACCGATAAATGACACATTGACAGATTCCCATGCACATAACATCAAAAGCAATAGAGTTAGGTAGCCTGGTTCACGCTGTTAGGATATCGTTTTTTTTTCTTTTTGTTTTTAAATTTGATAGCATTTTGTGAGATTCCAATGTTTTCTGTAAAATTTAACAAATGGAATAGTTCAACTACCTTCAACTTGATATTGAAATGATAATTTAATGTTCTAAAGATATCAGTGACTGCTGTTTTTAACGTCATTACATATGATTTCTTCCATCTTTGAAAAGAAAAATCGATAAATAAGGCATGAATCGTGCGTCAGGCAGGTGAACGAAAAATTATGAAACTCTGCCAATAGCTTTTTGGCCGACAGTACATGTTTTAGGTGCAAAGAAGTTGGACACGAGGCTAAAGATTGTAAATTGGAAGTTATGAGAACTATGTTTAATGAGAGTGATTTCCCAAACATGGTCCCTGAGCAAAAGATGAATACTTTGAAAACAAAACCTAAAGAGAATGAGGAGACCAAGGCAACGGTAACAGACAAAGATGACTCGGTAGATAAGGAAACAGTTCTTCAGTCTGAACAATTCCTGGAGGACGAGGATGTCGAAACTGGAGAAATAAAGAACTGCTTAAGGAATAAAACTCTTGAAAGGTGTTTAGAAAACGAAGATGAAGAGGAATGTATGGTTGAAAACGAAGAGGAAATAGTTGAGGAAATCCAGAGAAATGATTTGTCACAAGAAATAGGAATCAGTACAATGGAAACTTTGAATATCCAGGTTGGTTGCAGTTCACCAAGTATTGAAGGAAAGTTAAGATTTGACAGAAAATGAAGATACAGTCTTTGGAAAAGAAGTTACCACTCAAGAAATTTTGAGTATACTTCCCAGAGGATCAATTTCCCAGGAAAGTAATATACAGAACACGATAGCGCCAATAAGCTTACGATACAGATGACGAAACAGAAAAATGTTCAAAAAAGCATAAACCATATTGATTTATGTAAAATGTTTTTTTTAATTCTACAAATTCATTTTTCCATTTTAAATGTAGCGACAGTCAGTGCAAATGGGAAAATGAAATATTAACAGCAGACGTAACGGAGTCTGAAGTGTTTGCAGCCAATCGTGGAATGAGAAACGGGAAGAGTCCTGCTGGGTTAGGCGGTCTCCCAGTAGAATTCTAGAAGACCTTCTGGAAAGATATAAAGCAATATTTCGTAAGTAAAGCTGATTAAAGGAATAATTTCTCTCACCCCGAAAGAAGGAGAGTTAGATCAAATTTCAAACTGGAGACCGATAACAATGATAACTGTAGATTTTAAAGTCATTGCTAAAATAATAACTAGCAGATTAAAAATGTATTAAAGCTGGTAATATCCTCCGATCCCCGCAGGAGGTAGTGCCCACAGTGCACGTCATTCGATGCAATGTAGGCATTACTTAAGGTTCTTTGCAGCGTCCCTTCGGCCCCTAGCTGCAACTACTTTCATTCCTTTTACTATACCTCCATTCATATTCTCTTTCTTCCATCTTACTGTCCACCCTCTCCTAACAGTTGTTTCATAGTGCAACTGCGAGTCTTTCCTCCTGTTACACCTTTCAAACCTTTTACTGTCAATTTCCGCTTCAGCGCTGAATGGCCTAGTTGCCCCGGCGCTTGGCAAAATGCCAAAAATCTATATAAATCAAATCTATAAAATATCCTCTGAACAGTTTAGCTGTCTTGAAAACAGGTCAATAATCAATTTAAATGTTTTAATTAGAGTTATTATGGTTCACATTAATGAAAATAACAAGGAAGCAGCTTTCATAAACCTGGTCTGGTCAAGAGCATTTGATCGTGTAGGTAGACCAGGACTTTTTATATGCAATATTGGAGACATTTTTTTTCGACAGCGATTTTATCCAGATAATACAAATGTTATACGAAGACGCTGAAAGTGTGATACGCAGAAATGGTAACCTTATTGAGCCATTTTCCATTAAAAAATCTGTAAGTCAGGGGTGTCCCTTATCTATGATTTTATTTATTGTCTATCAAGAACCTTCCTATAGAATAATAAAAATGCAGCTTTCAGAGTTCGCCTTAAAGTTACCTAATAAACTGAATGTCTCTGTTGTTGGTTATGCTGATGACTCTGCAATTATTGTAACTAGTGCCGAAGGTCTAATAGAATGTGTAAATTTAATTAAGGAATATAAACAAGCGTCAGGTGCCCTTTTTAATAAAAACAAAACTTCTATTTTAGGACTGGACTGTGTACTGGAAAAACAAAACTGAATGGCCAATTAATGACTACCAGGTCTTTCAAGATTCATGTAAAGTATCAGGTGTCTACCATACTATTAGCCTTCAGAAAAGTATAGAGTTAAACTGGTCTGTCTTGGAAAATAAGATTACCAAGATGGTTGGTATAGAATAGAAGATTAACCATATTTCAAAAGTCTATTGTGATAAATCGTAAAATTTTGGCAAAAAACCTTTTTCATTCGCTTTTTTCATAACAGAATATTTTTATATATTCTATAGTAGAATTAGAATATCTGAAATATTTCCAAGCACACAGCACTTGGAAACATTCACGGAAAATAAGAAATACTAAAACCATTGTTCCATGGAAACAAAAAAGCTGACTGAGAATGCTGCAGCATAGAAAGGACACATAATACGTGGTCAGAATCCTGGGTTCTTACCTGCTATTCAAATTAGTGGTGGGGTGCTCTGATCACATTGCTTAGGTTCGTAAGTCTCACCTTTCCCACAGTCCAATGGGCTGTAAGTGGGTACCAGCGTCTGCTGATAGACAAAGGGCTAGCAACCTCATCCTTGGGGAGACAAAAGCCGTGCACCCTTCTGGTACTATACTTCTCTAAAGATAAACCTCCAGCCACCTTGGGAAGGAACCATCAGCCAAAGTGGGGTACAGGGCTCTGTGGTTCATATTTGCTCGTGCGGTGTATCGTCCACCTGCATGTAAAGGGGTACAAGAATCTGCTGCTAGCATCAAGATAAATAGGGTAAGGAACGCAACCTCATACTTTAAGACTTCTGAAAAACCGGAAAACCAAAAAAAAGTTTGGCCCTTCTGGCGGCAACCCCTCCAAAATGGGAATAAAGAAGCATGATACAATGTCTGTACCTGTGTGCTGATATGTGAGTATAAACCATCTTTTGAATATATAAATCAATGTAAACAGTAAGCAACATTTACGAACATCAAAACGTTATATTGCCAAACTTTTCACTGAATGGGACAAGCTGCTGAAAAGAAAGAAACCCCTTCCTTGCCTAGGACACTCCGCAACCCAATTTTCCCTTTGAATTCAAAATAGGAATTCTACACTAAGTGAAATTCACTATTCAGAAAATTGAAATTATGATATCATGAACCTGGAAGTGGATGAACATTACGTTAAAGGATAAAGACTAGTGAGTTTGTGAAGACCTTTCCACTTCATTTTAATATGTTCTTCGCATGTCTCCAACCAGTATAAACAACCTCCTTAATCTTCAAGTCAAATGTCTTCCTGCCACGAAAGAGAATCATTTATGAAGCGAAGATTTTTTTAGGAAGAAACAAGCAGCTAGAGAGAGAGAGAGAGAAAGCGAAAATGATGGAAAAATTACCTGTAAGGACGAAGTGATGGCAGAGATGAGAGGGGAAATGAATAAATACTCATTACCCGAAAAGAGGGGAAAATGACAAGAAGACGGGTTGGATGATTTTGAGTTAATCAGTGAAGGACGAGGAGCAAATATGAAGAGAGAGAGAGAGAAAGAGAGAGAGAGAGAGAGAGAGAGAGACGGCGACGAACTGACTACAATACTTTCAGCCGTCAACCCTCCCTTTGTAGACACGCTACTGCAAATTTTTTGGAGAAGAGGGGAAAAAATGATAAAATCATTTTGCGACGTTCGCTCAACGTGACGTAATACTCCTGATGAATAAATCACTAGAAATATTAGTGAATTGTTAAACAACAAGACCTGAGTTGTGAGCGTCGTTTAAGAAACCAAAAGGGAAGGCTCCATTGAAAGACTGAAAGCTGGTACTCACGCTAAATTCTATACAAGCTTCACTGCCTATTCCATTTTCCCGACATTTACCTTGTGGGAATCGGTAATCCACGAATGCGCGATTCAGCAACAGACTGTTTCCTTCCACTGCAAGACTCTGGAATTTTCCACCTGCCTTTTTTTTCAGACAATGACAATTTCTTTCTTTCAAGGGCAATTTTTCAATATTCATCTTTGTGGTTGGGAATCATTTCTTCTCTCCTCTCCATGTCTGTTTTCTTCGGCCCTGGACTAGTAAGGGACATGAGGTTACCATCCAATTGTCGTTGCAATATCGTGCAGGAAGTGACGTTGTTAAAGGTGAGAGACTACAAAAATCGTATTCCTTTGGCATTTTTCTCCATTATTTTTCGTTACCTCATAACTATATACATCAAGTATTTCATCTGTCTGTTCTTTCTATGTTCTAGAAATATCTTTCCAATCATCCAAGTATTGTTGAGAGAAACGCCATTGCATTTAGACTTCTTTGGTGCGGAAATCATAAGAGGGAAAAACAGAGAAAACAATTTAGAGAATAAATTGCCTCCGCTGAAACTTGATTGAGTAAACACTAAACTCTTTATTACTCATTAAGCGACATTTCCATTACTTTTCTTTGCATGAGGTTGTACTTGTGATGACATTTTCTTTCATGGGAAAATATAATCTCGAAATGAAATTGCTTGGAGGGAGGTCTCGGGATTGTTAAAATGACAATTAAGGCCATCTACGCTCGCCAAGGATTTCTTCACTGAATGTGTGACGAATTGTCATTGCGTTTTCCTATCCCGAAGGAAAATTAACTTCAGCTTCACATCAACTTATGGGGATAGTTTTCCGTCTGCTTGTGACACTTATTAGTGTCAACAGAGCATTTTGAATGAAGTGGTATCTTTTGCACTTTCTTTTTGCGAGAATTTCTATAACTTATTTAGTGTTGAAAGGCAATTTGTTGTGTTGTTATAGCATATTGATAAGTAAACATATGGTGTAAACACATACACGATCAAATGTAAAATATGTTGTAATTGAAGTGTAATTTAAGCAAATGAAGTTTATGAGAAAAAAAAAAACAAGTTAAAGAGCAAGAATTGGATTTCGATTTATTTGGAAGCATTTTTGCTCATAAATATATGAAACTGGGGATCATTTCATTCCATCAAAATATGAGCTGCAATTGATAAATGAAAGGGAACCGCCTGTTAGACCGAATGAAGTGGAGTCTCGTTCTAGATAACTCATAGTTAGCATTTTGTGGACGCCCCGAGTTCAAAAAGGTGAAAACAGATTTCCTGCAGATTTTCTTATTACTGTGGAAACGACCCTGTTAAGATAGGCCTTAGGGAGCCTACCCAGAAGCTGCGTACCAAGTCAGGGTATTGTAAGGACATCAAAAGGAGGCAGACAGAGAGACTGACTTTAAAATGAATGTAAATTCGGCTGATGGAACGTGGAAGGACAATCTTTTATTTTCCCTTCCCATAAAGAGAAACAGACTGGCAGACATTTCAATGGAAAGCAAATTCGAAAAGACAAAGGTTACATTATAGCTCTAAAGATAGGCATATCAGAGAGAGAGAGAGAGAGAGAGAGAGAGAGAGAGAGAGAGAGAGAGAGAGAGAAATTTAAATGAAAAGTAAATTCGTTGTTAATACACAAAGACATAGCTTCCATTATAACTTTAGGGATAGAGCGTATTACAAAAAGTAAATGTGTTCTATTTACCAGAGAGAGAGAGAGAGAGAGAGAGAGAGAGAGAGAGAGAGAGAGAGAGAGAGAAAGAACACAAATGATTATTTCCATAGGATTGAATCACTTTAATGTAAATGTTTACAATAAATACAACGGGCAATGCGTCAGATCAGAGAATGATAACTAAGATAACATAGGTCCTTTGATACGACACCAATGTCGAAATTTATTAGGAAATTATGTGAATATGAGCAGTATAAACGCATCATCTCCTCGGGAGCAGAAAATACCCAATTTTCAATAAAAGGACAAATTCTATAGAAAGTGAAAATAGTTGAACGGGCGAATTTAACGGAGAATGAAAACCCAGCCATATTTCTTGCAAGCAATGTGTAGCTACATAGGCACCTGATTTCTGGGAAATATGACTGGGGAAATATTTAAGAGGACTAGCGAGAGGGGGGTGGGGGTGAGGAAGAGACCACCAAATACGGACCTAAAACAAAAGGCTTTCCTGAGGAAAGCTGAGAAGGGGACAAAAGAAACGGGAACTCGGAATAGTAACCACCTGCGTGTTAACGAGTCTATATTTATGGATGACAAGGCGTTTAATGATAAGATTACCTCGCTTACTTTCTTTACGCGTTTGGTTTTATGTACAGCCCTCCACAGAGAGGATTCCCTCTCTGGCCGGCCCTTGTACATTTTCAAAATTAATTGCATCTTATATCTAGAAATTGTCTTTTAGTGTTTTCTCGTTATCATCGTAGCTCCTGCAGAATAGAGGTTATTCTGTCACGGTAGCATAATCCTTTGATTAAGCTGGCGGCTCTATTTTGTAGTCCTTGCAGTTTTCTTTCTCAGTAGGTTGTTAGGGAGACAGTAGTGCATAAAACGTTGCGGTTCAAGCCTCGAAAGTATTTGGCTACAAATTGCTGTTTTGAGAGTGTCTTCGTTTAGATATTTTGTAATGAAAGCAATGTTTCCAATATCATGATAGTTACAGGTTTTTATAACGTGCAATATATGGTTTTTCATCGATAAATACCCCTAAGTTCCTTACTGCTGCTCCAATGTTAATGGATGACGAGCCAATAGTTATTCTTTTGAATGACTCAGCTTTCAAAGGAAGTGTTAGCGCGCCTTGCATTTGCAGGTAGTATACTTGCATGTATGACCTTCAATTGATCTATTTCTAAGTGCAAAGGACATTGGGAGGGGCATCGCAATGCCCGTTTCTAGTCCAGAACCGAACCGAACAAGAAAATGAAAATGAAGAGAGGAACTTGGTAACGAATGACGCAATAGACCAGCCTCTTGAAAGAAGAAATGTGAAACTCTAAGCAGGGATGGAGTACGGTGTGCCCACTTTGCACGTTGAAAGCCAACTAACTTTCTTATTAGGGATTGTGGTCGCTCTATCCCTATGCATCGCTGGAGCGCCTCAACCCACTTAGAAAAAACCAGAAGGAACCTTTTAACTGATTATTCTGGTTCGCTGGTCGGTTGCAAGACAGTCAGGTGATAAGTAAGCAGATTTTCGAACGAACAAACAAGTTAATAAACCTGTCTGGAGAGATGTTAGTTGTGTTTATTTTGGAAAATAAACATCGATAAGGAAATGCTAAAATCGTTTCAACAGTGAAAGACGTAGAAAGACAGGCAGATAGACCGTCTTTAAGATGAATGCAGATCCGAAAGACAGAGCGCAGCAACTTTACTTGCCACAGAGAGAGAGAGAGAGAGAGAGAGAGAGAGAGAGAGAGAGAGAGAGAGAGAAATTTAAATGAAAGTAAATTCTTTGTTAATGCGAGAAGACAAATGTTTCATTGTAACTCTAAAGATGGAGAATATTAGAAAAAGTAAATAACTTCTATCCACCAGAGTGAGAGGGGGAGAAAGGGGGCAGTGATAATCGGGAGAATGCGGGCATTAGGGATACAAGACAAAATCGCTTAGACGTGTTTGTTTACAGTAAATAAAACAAATAACAAAGGAAAGAATGATAACTGCGATAATATATGACCAAGCTCTCATAAATATCCTTTGAAATGAAATTAATGTTCGCATTGATCAGGATACTGAGTGTCGTGATAAGAGACGGATCCCTCTTTTTGCGACAAACTTGCCACAACGTCAGGTTAACTTGAGTAAGAAGAAGAATCGATGACGAAGTGCAAGCGTCTATGTGACTTAAACCACGAGTATGTAAATATGTAGCTAACTCTTATAAAATTGTGTGGGGGAGGAGAACGAAATAATCTGTTACCAAGTTCATATATCTTATCAAATTCTGAAACAAAATTAGCCATGTATATGAGATGAAAACAAAGGAAACACGCATAGCGTAAACCTTCGTATATGGGAAATTCTTCGGGTTGGTTAAGTTGCATCATCATGTAAAACTAGAGTTCGTCATTCACCTTGATATGAATTAACATATCTTGTAGTCAACGCATAAAGATAAGACGCAATAGAGTAAAGCGTCAAGCGTCATGTATTGGTACGCCATGACGTCACGAAAGTTGTGCTCTAATGCAATGACAGATAGCGTTCATTCGCTTCCCAAGTATCAAAGATAACAGGTAAGGCGGCTCGCTTTTCTCCTCTCCAACACAACCAGGGTCGTTACTTTGATTCAGTTAATATGATATAGTGTAAGTTCATCGTGGGGTATCCCACGCATCCTTTGAATGAAGAAGTCTAATTCGAGTTTGTATGACCAAACATTGAGTGAATAAGCTGATTATGTGGATGTTATGTTAAATTCTTGATTTTTTCTTATCTCTTAATCCGCCTCAAGAGCATAAAATTACCACGGCCGCGTGGTCAGTGGCGATTCTAGGGGGTGGGGGGGCAGCTGCCATCCCAGATTTTAGCCATGCACCTGGTTTGCCCCCCCCCCCCACCACCTTTTTTAATGAAATATTATATATGAAATTAATCATTATTGAATATAACAATAGCCACTAACTATAGTCGATTCATTTAAGGTAGATTCTTGAGCCTACGAGACGTTTGCTTGGCAGCCTCTGATTGGCTGGTACCGGGAGGTAGGCCGCTCGCTCATTGTGTCATATTTTCGTCTGTGACTTAGAAAACATGCAGTATGTTTATATTTCTTCATTTATCTCACGTTTTCCAAAAGATAATAAAGTTTTGGTCATACCAAAGGATTCGGTATTAATTGTTCAACTAAATAACCTTTTCCTGAAACCAATTAGATAAAACACAAAGGAATTACAACGAGTAAAAGTGAAGAGAAAAAAGTTTCAAATCCTTACACCTGTTTTTTATTTCATCATCGGATTTTTAATAAGTCATACGATCAAGATGAATTAAAACTTGTATTTTCATACAATAAAATCACCCTGAATACGCTGGTGCTTTCAGATTTTGGATCCGTGTAATATGTGAAGAGAAAATGAAGAATATGTCTTATTATGTTGCAGCCGTACTTGACTCAGCCTTATAGGAAGTCATCTTTCTTAATTATTTGTTGTTTATTACTTCACTGAGATTATTATTTCATATCACTCAAATAAGTCTCTGATGTCTATTTCATTTGAAAATATATTCATAAAATAAAATTAGAAACAGTATCTTGAAACAACCTGATTAAAGTTTAGGCTGAGTTGAAGAGTGTGAAGTCGTCTTTCCACAGAGTTCAACGTCTTTGCTGGTGCTGGATTGAATTCCCCGCGGCCCGCATGGGTCTGAGCTAACGATACCAGATGCATCCATCTGATTATTATTATTTTTTTCCTTATCAGATATGCCCAAACATACTATATGATATTGGATTTAAAATGTTCGACAGTTATAATGGAAATTCTGTGTATTTATTTTCAGAAAATGTAATAATATAACGTGGTAAATATTGTCGAAACTGCAACCTTTTATATCGCTAATTGGCAACTCAAATCTCTCGCTGAGGCGACAAACACAACGACGACGCCTTGCAGATCTCATTCTCTCAGCAATACCGTCAAACTTGAATCATTTACTGATGCAACATAATAAGACATATTCTTCATTTTCTCCTCACATTTTACACGCATCCAAAATCTGAAAGCACCAGCGTATTCAGGGTGAATTTGTTGTAGGAAAACACAAGTTTTATTTTATCTTAATCGCGTTAATGATGCAAAATCCGATGATAAATAAAAACAGGTATAAAGAATTAAATGCTTCTCTTTTCACTTTTACTCGTTGTAATTCCTTTGTGTTTTATCTTATTGATTTCAGGAAAAGATGACTTAGTTGTACAATTAATACCGAATCCTATGATATGACCAAAATTTTCCTATCTTGAGCAAAGCGTGAGTTGATTGAAGTAATATAAACATAATTTTGCTAGTTTTCTAAGCCACAGTAGAAAATACTGAGACTGAGCGAGCGGCCTACCTCACGGTACCAGCCAATCAGAGGTCGCCAAACAAACGTCTCGTAGGCGCAAGAATCTACCTTAAATGAATCGACTATAGTCGAACAAAATTGGGCTGAGTACTCTCAAGAACGTGATGCAATGTCCTGTTTTGCTTGTAGGCATTTTGCATCACCTTATGGCAATGTAGACGATGCATTTGTAAAGAGTGGCTTTAGACGATGGAAAAATGCACAAGGAAAAGATGGGGCCATTGCAAAGCACCTGAACTCACATATCCACAAATCCTCTATACTGCGTGGATTGACTACCAACACAATAAAACTGATAAAACATCCATTAAACAGAGTATAAGTGAGGGCTATCAGAAGAAAGTCCGTAAAAATCGTCATTACATAAAAACTCTTGGCGAGATTATACTCCTGACACTAACAAAATATAGCACAAAGAGGCCACAGAGAAGGTGACGATGAACAAAATCCAGGAAATATCAGTCAACTTCTTAGATTCATTGCCAAACATGATCCTGGTACAGCTGAACGTGTCAAAAGTGGTCCAAAAAATGAGAAGTACACCAGTTCTGCAATACAAAATGAGATGATTGATACATTTGCATCAATTGTGAGGGAAGAAATAGCTGAAAATATAAAATCCTCCCATTACTTTTCTGTTCAAGCCGATGAAGCCAAGGATGTGAACTAAACTTCGCAATTAGCACTATAATAGTAGTACGATTTTATGATGAAACCTCACACTGTATTCAGAAATGTTTTATTTCATTCACTCCCATGTCTTCATTGGATGCTGCATATATCACAGACATAATACTGAAAAAACATCAGCCACCTACATCATTGGTGGAGTTTTTGTCATTTATTCATCCATATAAATCTGCCTTTGATTGCTTATACAGGTTACTATATTTGATAGCTGTAACACATCCTGTTACTGGTGCTTCTTGTGAAAGAAGTTTTTCCAAAATGAAAATAGTAAAAACATTTCTTAGAAATTCAATGACTAGTGAGAGACTAAGTAACACTGCATTATTATCAGATGAAAGTAAACGGGCCGACATGACAATCGTAGATCAAACTGCATTAAACATTTTGAGAATTGTCCCGACATGGTCCATATCTGTTTTGTGTTCAAATGTGTATTATAAAAACTTACCATTCTATAATTGCATATTGTTATGAATTGTATATAGTTTTGAATGTCGAAACAACATTTTGAGAATTTTCATGATAAGCCTCATATCTGTCTGTTCATTTCATTAATTAATACCTTTCCTTACTTTGTTCAAATGTGCATTATACAAACTTGCCATTTTTTAATAATTGCATATTGTTTGGGATTGTATATAGTTTTGAATGTCAAACCAGCATTTTCAGAATGGTCATGACATGGTCCAGTATGTCTGTTCATTTCATTAGTTAATACCTTTCTTTAAGTTGTGCAAATGTGTATTACACAAATTTAACATTCTTTAATAATTTGCATATTGGTTGGGATCGTATATAGTTTTGAATGTCAAACTGAACCTTTTCAGGATTGTCATGACATGCCCCATGTATATCTGTTCATTTCATATAGTTACTTTCTTTCTTTATTTGGTTCAAATGTGTATTATATTTATACATACTATCCATTCTTTAATGTTTGCGTATTGTTGGAACTGTATATAGTTTTGAATGTTAAATTTTCATATCATGCAAGTCAGGTAAAATATCAGATGGATGATTTACAGTTGTTTTGCTTAGGAATCAAACAAAATTCTATGTGAACCTTTACCTTTTGGGAAATTCATTCCTCTCCTCCATGAGTTTCAAAATGTTTCCAAAATCGTAATCTTTTTTACAGTTACCTTTCCTATGCATATGCCCACCCAACAATTATCTTTGCCCCAGAGTTGCCCCCCCCCCCCCCCCCCCCCCTCCACGTTTTGAGTGGTAAAATCGCCACTGCGCGTGGTACTTAAATTCTTTGTATTCTTTTGTAGTAAATGTTTTCTGCAAACCTTTTTGCGTGGAATTAACATGTGTATATAATCTGGGGCAAGTAGTGAGTGTTATTAGAGTTTATTATTTTTAATAAATTTGTAAAATTGGGACACTGAGCGACGTAAACTCACTATCTCATCAGAAGTGACAGAAAAAATAAGAGCTGAAAAGAAGCGCTTTTCAAAAAAGGGACAAACTTTAAAGAAAGAAAGTGAAAACATCTGAACGGAGGTATTTTCCCGGGAAGGGAAACCCAGCCAATATTCTTCTTGCAAAAACGAATGTGTACAATGCGCATCTGATTTCTGGGAAATATGAAGAGAACCAGAGGGAGATGGGGATCTGGGGAAGGGGGCGGAAGAGACCACCCAGATACGGACCTAAAACAAAGGCTTTCCTGAGGAAGGGGATGGATGCAAAAGAAATGGGAATTCAGAAAAGTAGTAGCTCCTTGCTGCGTTCAAAAGACTACTTAAACGACGGGTGTTCGTTAAGAGCAGGGTACGTCACGGGAGCACCTGCATATTAACGAGTCTACTTATGTGGATGACGAGGCGTTGAATGCTAAGATTACCTAACTAGCTTGACATTCAAGGGAAGGATTAACGTGACTTTAAGTGACAGATGTATTCGCATGTGTGACATTCTATTATTCTATTTCTATGAGCAAAAGACATTCCCAGGAGCATTACGATTTCCGTTGCTAGCCGAGTGACGAAGGACACATAAAGTTAAGGAAATGAAGAAGAGAGGAGCTTAGTAGCGAAAGAAGCTATAGGCCACCCCTCCCTCAGAAATAAAATGTTATATAAGTCAGGAAAAACAGGTACTGCGAGAGAATTCCGAAGTTCGGTAGTGTAATTTAGAAGAAAGAAAGTCATAGAACGGATTATAATGGATAATTACTCTTTGTTATTGTCTGAAACTCTAAGCGAGGATTGAGTAGACGAATTCAGAAAAAAAAGTAACAGAAGAAAAGTCACATTAATATTTGCCAGATAGTGATCCCCAAAAGTTTTAACCTTGTATACAAGCCCATTGAGGATTTTTCTCTAACCTGGTATGTATCCACCTTTGCGGCATGTTCAGTAAAAGCCCATTGGGGATTTTATTCTTTTATCTGGTATGTTTCCACCTTTGCAGCATTTTAGCACAAGACTATTGTGGATTTTTGTTTCAACTAGTATGTATCCATCTTTGCAGCATGTTTATTAAAAGCCTGTTGGGGATTTTTTTTAGCTGGTATGTATCCATCTTTGCAGAATGTTTAGTTGGGGATTTTTCTAACTGGTATGTTTCCACCTTTGCTGTGGGTTTAGTAAAAGCCCGTTGTGGATTATTTTGTTTTAATCAGTATGTATCAACCTTTGAGGAGTGTTTAGTGAAAGCCCATTGGGAATTTTTTTTAACCGGTATGTATCCAGCTTTGACGCGTGTTTAGTTAGTACAAGACTGTTGGGGATTTTTTTTAACTAGTATGTATCCACCTTTGTGGAATGTTTAGTACAAGCCCATTGTGGATTTTTTAACTGGTATGTACCCACCTTTCCAGTGTGTTTAGTAAAAGCCTGTTGTAGATTTTTCTAACCAGTATGCATCCACCTGAGTGGCGTGTTTAGTACAAGACTGCTGGGTATTTTTGCTTTTACTGGTATGTTTCCACCTTTGCTTTATGCTTGATACAAGCTTGTTGGGGATTTGTTTTTTTACTGGTATGTATCCACCTTTGCATGTATCCATCTTTGCAGCGTGTTTAGTGTAAGCCTGGTGGAATTTAATTTAAACGGTATGTATCCTCCTTTGCGGCGTGTTTAGTACAAGTACGTTTCCACCTTTGCAGCGTGTTTAGTACGAGTATGTATCCACCTTTGTTGCGATTTTAGTACAACTATGTATCCACCTTTTGCTGCGTGTTTAGTACAAGTATGTATCCACCTTTGCGGCGATTTTAGTACCAGTACGTATCCACCTTTGCGGCTATTTTAGTACAAGCATGTATCCACCTTTGCTGCGATTTTAGTACAAGCAGCCCGTTTGAGATTACCAAAGAAATATAAACAGCTTATCATTAAGATAATGACCCCAAGAAATATTGTGAATTTTCCATGTGGCTTTACTACTGGCCACCGTAAAATGATGCGACTTTTTTCCTAGCAACAATTGTGATTTTTTTTCTGTGACTTTTATCCTGTGACTTTATTACCCACCACCAGCAGGATATCGCATTTTAGACGCTGAAAGCCAATTAACTTTCTTATTGAGGTTAGCGATCTATCTAAGCAAGGGAAGGGAGTGCCGCCTCGACCCACTGACAAACACCGAGGAAACCTTTAACCAGACGATATTGGTTCTCTGGTCGGATGCAAGACAGTCCGATGTTAAATAAGTAAATTTTCGAACTGCCATTTATATACATGAGCGTAGTTTGAGTAGATGTTCGTTGCGTTATTGCTGGAAAACTTCTGTTGATAATGAAAGAGTAGAATCATTTCGACAGTGAACGAGAATACGACTTGAAGAATTACTTGGATCATCACAGAAAACAGGATTAAAGTAATTCGGACGTTTCTCATGAATTACTAAAAACATTCAAGTAGAACATCTGCCAGAAAGCATTTAAAAGGCAAGTATGAGTAACGCCACCAACGCGTTTTGGAAACAGTTTCATGAAACTTAATGGTGATACTGATCAGGAAATTGTGGGAATATGAGCAACGTCAACACAATGTAAAAAAAAATATAATAAAAATGGGCCGAAGTTTCTTCGGCGCAATCGAGTTTTCTATATAGCGTATAATTCTGCGTGAAACTCTTAGCCAGGCCCATGAAACTCTCAGCCTCAGCCCATAAAACCTTCAGCCATGGCATGCTGGTGGCCAGTGTTCTTGGCACCTATAGCGGTGCACGGTCATGGCTAAATTTAGCCTTAAATAAAATAAAAACTACAGATGCCAGAGGGCTGTCATTTGGAATGTTTGATGATTGGAGGGTGGATGATCAGCATACCCTCTAGCCTCAGTAATGTTTAAGGTCGGAGGGCGAACTTAAAAAGTGCGGATGGACAGACAGGGCCATCTGATCGTTTTCTTTTACAGAAAACTAAAAAGCGACGAAGATTCTGTTCAGAGTTCTGTTCGTTCTCCAGCCACGTTGCTTTCTGTCTTTGACTCTCCTTCCGCGTTGTTTGGTCTCTTCCAAATGGGCTTTGGAAACAATTATCTTTGACTTCAATTTCAGCTACTCTTGAAAGAACAAACTTTTCAGGCGAGCTCTATGAGGTTCTAGGAATGTGACTCAGCAGTCCCATTAAAATAATTAGTAATAACGAGAAAAAGAGTAAGAAAACAAATATATGCAGTTAGATTTTGTATTCATCAGCCAACGTGAACGTTATCTTCGGGAAAACTTTGCGTTTTGAATATGTAGTTGGAGAGATAATTATATTACATCCTAGAGTTTATTCTGTTTATATTTATGCTCTTCACTGAAAAACTATGTATATATATATATATATATATAGATATATATATATATATATATATATATATATATATTGTAATATCATCTTAAATTATTTCTTTGGTTTCTCTTAACGTAAGTTAAATTTTTTTTTTTTTTTTTTTATTTTTTTTTTTTTTTTTTTTTTACAAAAGTCTCGAGAAACTGCTTGTTGATTCTTTTCGCTTCCCTCAAGGGTTTTTTTTTTTTTGTTGTTATATAGTTGTATTTATCGGCTCGTTTCCCTCTTTTCATGTTTAAACGAGTGGAGGATCGTCTTCAGTAATTGCCTCTTTCGCCTGATGGTTTTACGCTATTATTTTCTCGTCAACCTTACTCGATGTGGGAGAGATTTTCATCATGCGAAGGTTAATCGTCACGGTTCCCCGAAGGGAGGTTCGGCATCACCTATTCATGCCGCACTCTTCGTCACTGTTTTCTGCAACATTGCCTTCTGGCCACGGACAGGACACTAAGACGCTCGCTTTCACTTTTATAAAAACGCCAGGCTGCTGTTGGTAGTGAGGGTTTGTCCCGTGCCCTCTTGTGCGAGTTTGTCTGTGGGCTTTCATTATTTTTGCCCCCCTGTGAGCAAGGTGCAGACCTTGCATCGACGACAACGAGTGCACTGCTGTATCCTCCGGGAATCATCAGGAGGCCTTCTGAGGCCGGAGAAGGGTGAGCATCCCCTTTTGCCCTTATATACTTTCCCCATTACGTGAGTGGACTCTAAATGTTTTGAGTATTGCTTCCAAGCATCAAGTGAAGGCTCTCGCGAGAGTCTTTGTAGACAGTTTTGTTCGACTGAAGCAGTTTCAGTGAGATTTCGACATATTTGATGAACAATTAATTATGTACCGATTGGATAAACTAAGGTGTATCCTAATTATTTTTTTTTTGTAAATTATTAGTGTTAAGGGAGAGTCAGTTATTAGTATCAATTTTCTTGACTTTTTCTCCACCTATCGTGTACACGTGAGTGAGTGTTAATTTCGTTCTTCTACTGTGACATTTCTCTCTTACTCTGCGGTATAATAGTTAGGTAGGAGTTTGAGGTATGTGAGAACATTTATTGTGTATGCTTGGGTGCATATTTTTTTTAGTTCCTCAAGCAGGTTTTCGAGGACATTTCTTTGAGTTTTACTTTGAATAAATAAGTGTAAAATTTAGACATTTTCTTTGAGTGTTTAGTTACCTGAAGTCTTGTGTATAGTAATCTTTATCTGAACTGGCAATTAATTTATTGAACGGAGGACCTGTTTAAAAATAGTGATAACAATAATAATTTATTGTCTCTTGGCAAAGAAGATTCATAACAAATTTTGGCGACCGTGATAGGCTCCTCTTTTTCAGCAACACAGGCTTTGGTTATGGGACACTCGGGGAGGTGTGAAAGCCATTGAACCGATTTAGGTTGGTAGGCAGATCCCTAGTTTTGAAACTAGTTAAAATGCATTATTTTGAGGATGAGGAAGAGACTTCGGTAGTCAGGTTTTTAGCTGATCCTAACTGGGAGAGGATCTTGTTTGAGCTTAGAAAAGATCAGTTGTACATTGTATCGGGGTTCCTATGTATCGGGGTTCCTAAACTTAGGTTTGGCCGCAGAGGTAAAGAAACGACATCTGTTATTTCAGGTGATTAGGGCTGCTAAGGAATATAAAGAAAATGAAAAGGATCATATAAAAGAAAGAAGCGGACAGCTTTGGAGGATTAAATTTTGGGGATGATATTGATGAGGTCTGTGGTGACAAGGACGGTCAATTAGAACTATTACGGGAAAAAGCTCGTTTTCGTGAGTTCGACTTGAAAGTTTTACAGCTCAAGCCCGATGAACGGGATAAAGAACGTGCCCATGAAATCGAGGTGTTAAATTTACAAATAATTCTTAAACAAGGTAGAAATAATAGCCAGACTAATATGTCTCGCAATGAGGATAAATTCAATATGTTTACGGCTTTGAAACTCGTGCCTCAATTTTCGGAGGATGATTTAAATGAATTTTTCATTGCTTTTGAGCGAATAGCAAAGAAATTGGAGTGGCCACTCGATATGTGGACAACGTTGATTCAGTGCAGGTTTGTTGGGAAGGCCCAAAGAGTTTACTACACTTTGGATGAGACTCTGGTTCCGATTATGACAGTGTTAAGTCTATCATTTTGAAAGCCTATGATCTGGTGCTAGAGGCTTATCGACCAAAATTTAGAAATTTAAAGAAAGACTCGGCGGAGACATATGTCGAGTTTGCCAGGAAAAAGACCCAATTTCTGGATGATTGTCTGAAGTCAAAAGAGGTGGATGACTTTACTAAATTGAGGGAGCTTGTTTTGGCAGAGGAGTTTAAAAGAAATATTTCTCGGGAGATGCGTATCCATCTAGAGGAGCTGAAAATAGATTCGGTACAGGAGCTCGCCGTCTCCTCTGATGAGTACGCTCTCACCCATGAAGAGCCGTTAGGTAATAATGATAGCCAGAGGAAGTTCCTTCAACCTCGGATGAAATTTGGACAGTCGTCCGGAAGGAGGGTCTATAAAATTAAATTAATCTAAAAGTTATTAGTGACCATGTAACTACAAAATCTTTACTCTGATGTAAAAGTCAAAATTCCCTTGTCAGGAAGAGAGAGAGAACAAGAGAACTTTAGCATCTCTATACAGCACAGTCATAAGGCTAAGAATGAGTCTCTTCTATGGGAGCTAACTCGTCTGCGGAATTCTATCCCAAAATGGCTGAATGCCTTCAAAACATTTTGGGGCCTATACACTGCTGTAATTTTAATCATTCTCTTTCAAAACGAGAAAATGAGAGAAAGTGGGATTTCCATTATCATAAATCTCTTAACATGAAAGATATGATTATTGAAATACAGTTGCAAGCATAGTATCGTCACTTCCTTGACAATGACGTCACCACAGCTGCAAACGAAATATTATTTCCACTTCACAATCAAATTACTTACAAGACAATTAATTCTCTGTTAACAAACCGAGAGAGATAAGAATTAATTTATCAGTAATATCAAACAGTTTAACATTAAAATAATCTCTAAATACTAAAATGAAATTAAACATGTCGTAACCTAGCACTCTCATCTAAGGAAATTTGATAGTAACCTTTCAATAAGTCTATCTTGGAATTTTAATTAGTTGGAAACAAACTTGGCTTGCCCAATATTATCAAGTAACTGGTCTATGAGAGACAAGGGATATTATTGTCAGCCACACTGATGGAATTCATTTTCCTATAATTAGTACATAGCCTAAATGATCCATCTGGTTTCTTCACTAACACGCATGGAGAACTGTAGTGACTTGAACTGGGTTCTGATAATCCATGCTGCAACAAATAGTCAATTTCTTTCTTCAAAAAATTTCGATGATAAGGTGATAAGCAATAAGCTCTCTGCTTAAATGGTTTTCCATCCTCTTGGATCTTGATATCATGCTTGGTCAGATCGGTACGCCTCTAATCATGTCACTGAACTCTTCACTTTGTTCAACACTCAGATGTTTCAGTCTATCCTTTATATTTTCGAAAATTGAAGAATGATTCATCTTGCTATCAGCTCCCAATTCATAACCATC
>NC_087200.1:50657293-50679793 GCF_015104395.2 Macrobrachium nipponense
TCTTTGACTCGACCACAATGGTCGAAAAACGCAATTGTAAGCTAAAACTCTTACAGTCTAGTAATATTCAATCATTTATATTCATTTTGAAACAAATTCGAAGTCTCTAGCACAATATTTCGATTTATGGTGAATTTCTGAAAAAAAACTTTTTCCTTCCTTCCCCGCGCGGATTCTCCGCCGCAAATCTCCGAAATGCTTACGTCACATTCTCGTAATATTTGCTCCATTTCATATTAGTCGTTATATAAAGTTTTATATATGAAAATGTGTGCAATGTCATTTAGAATACAACACAAAATAATTCTTGGCCTTAGCTTTTCTTATTTTTGAAATATTTGCATATAAATCACAATAAATAGTAAAAAATCGACGTTTTGTCAACTTTGACTCGACCGAAATGGTCGAAAAACGCAATTTTAAGCTAAAACTCTTACAGTCTATTAATATTCAATCATTTATCTTCATTTTGAAACAAATTCTAAGTCTTTAGCACAATATTTCGATTTATGGTGAATTTTTAAAAAAAACTTTTTCTTTCCCTCCGCACGCGGATTCTCCACCGCAAATCTCTGAAATGCTTACGTCACATTCTCGTAATATTTGCTCCATTTCATATTAGCCGTTATATAGAGTTTTATATATGAGAATGGTGTGCAATTTCATGTAGAATACAGCAAAAAACAACTCATGGTTGTAACATTTATCAGTTTTGAAATATTTGCATATAAATCACGATAAATAGAAAATAATCGACGTTCAGTCAAATTTGACTCTACCGAAATAGTCGTAAAACGCAATTGTAAGCTAAAACTCTTGCAGTCTAGTAATATTCAATCATTTATCTTCATTTTGAAACAAATTTGAAGTCTCTATCACAATATTTCGATTTATGGTGAATTTTTGAATAAAAAACTTTTCCTTTCCCTTCGCACACGGATTCTCCGCCGCAAATCTCCGGAATGCTTACGTCGCATTCTCGTAATATTTGCTCAGTTTCATATTAGCCGTTTCATAGAGTTGTATATATGAAAATGTGCGCAAATTCATTTAGAATTCAAAAAAAAAAAATAATTGAAGGTCATAGCTTTTCTTATTTTTGAAATATTTGCATATAAATCACGATAAATAGAAAAAAAATCGACGTTTGGTCAACTTTGACTCTACCACAATGGTCGAAAAACGCAATTGTAAGCTAAAACTCTTACAGTCTAGTAATATACAATCATTTATATTCATTTTGAAAAACATTCGAAGTTTCTAACACAATATTTCGATTTATAGTGAATTTTTGAAAAAAAACTTTTTCCTTCCCTCCGTGCGCGGATTCTCCGCTGCAAATCTCAGAAATGCTTACTTTGCATTCTCGTAATATTTGCTCCATTTCATATTAGCCGTTTCATAGATTTTTTTATATATGAAAATGTGCACAATTACATGTAGAAATACAACAAAAAAAAATAATTTAAGGTCGCAGCGTTTTCTCATTACGAAATATATATATATATATATATATATATATATACTATATATGATATATATACATATATATATATATATATATATATACATATATATATACATATATATATATATATATTATATATAATATATATATATCTATATATATATATATTATTACATTTTTCTATTCGGTACGAATACATAACTAAATAAAAGGAATGACTTGTGGGAAAGGGAAACTTTTCTTTTTGCATAAAATGAAAATAAAACTATAAAATACATCAATAGATACAGATATATAAAACTTGTAATATATATAAAACTAAATATAAAATAAATGCAGAATCTCACTGTAATCCTGACTCTTCATACTATTCTTGTTTTCTCCCTCCTCCATTGAAGAGTCTTGCATTTTTTATATGCAAATATAATTATATATATATATATATATATATATATATATATATATATATATATATATATATATATATATATATATATATATATATGTATGTATATATATATATATATATATATATATATATATATATATATATAGATAGATAGATAGATAGATAGATAGATAGATAGATATATACATATATATATATATAGTATATATATATATATATATATATATATATATTGGTATTTTTGGGTAAGCAAAAATCTAAAATTCTAGTAATATTCAATCATTTATATTCATTTTGAAACAAATTCAATGTCTCTAGCACAATATTTCGATTTATGGTGAATTTCTGAAAATAACTTTTTCCTTCCTTCCGCGGGCTGATTCTCCGCCGCAAATCTCCAAAATGCTTACGTCACATTCTCGTAATATTTGCTCTGTTTCATATTAGCCGTTATATAAAGTTTTCTATATGAAAATGTGCGCAATGTCATTTAGAATACAACAAAAAATAATTCTAGGCCTTACCTTTTCTTATTTTTGAAATATTTGCATATAAATCACAATAAATAGAAAATAATTGACATTCAGTCAACTTTGACTCAACCGAAATGGTCAAAAAACGCAATTGTAAGCTAAATCTCTTACAGTCTAGTAATATTCAATCATGTATCTTCATTTTGAAAGAAATTCTAAGAATCTAGCACAATATTTCGGTTTATGGTGAATTTTTGAAAAAAAAACTTTTTCTTTCCCTCCGCGCGCGGATTCTCCACCGCAAATCTCCGAAATGCTTGTCACATTCTCGTAATATTTGCTCCGTTTCATATTAGCCGTTATATAGAGTTTTATATATGAAAATGTGTGCAATTTCATGTAGAATACAACGAAAAACAACTCATGGTTGTAGATTTTATCAGTTTTGAAATATTTGCATATAAATCACGATAAATAGAAAATAATCGATGTTCAGTCAACTTTGACTCTACCGAAATAGTCAAAAAACGCAATTGAAAGCTAAAACTCTTACAGTCTAGTAATATTCAATCATTTATCTTAATTTTGGAACAGATTCGAAGTCTCTATCACAATATTTCGATTTATGGTGAATTTGTGAAAAAAAAAAAACTTTTCCTTTCCCTTCGCACACGGATTCTCTGCCACAAATCTCCGAAATGCTTATGTCGCATTCTCGTCATATTTGCTCAGTTTCATATTAGCTGTTTCATAGAGTTGTATATATGAAAATGTGCGCAATTTCATTTAGAATACAAAAAAAATAATTGAGGGTCGTAGCTTTTCTTATTTTTGAAATATTTGCATATAAATCACGATAAATAGAAAAAAATCGACGTTTGGTCAACTTTGACTTGACCACAATGGTCAAAAAACGCAATTGTAAGCTAAAACTCTTACAGTCTAGTAATATTCAATCATTTATATTCATTTTGAAACAAATTCAAAGTCTTTAGCACAATATTTCGATTTATGGTGAATTTTTGAAAAAAACTTTTTCCTTCCCTCCGAGCGCGGATTCTCCACCGCAAATCTCCGAAATGCTTACTTTGCATTCTCGTAATATTTGCTCCATTTCATATTAGCCGTTTCATAGATTTTTATATATGAAAATGTGCACAATTACATGTAGAATACAACAAAAAATAATTTAAGGTCGTAGCTTTTCTCATTTACAAAATATTTGCATATAAATAACAATAAATAAAAAAAATTTGACATTTGGTCAATTTTAAATCGACCGAAATGGTCGAAAAATGCAAGTGTAAGCTAAATCTCTTACAGTCTAGTAATGTTCAATCATTTATCTTCATTTTGAAACAAATTGAAAGTCTCTAGAACAATATTTCGATTTATGGTGAATTTAAAAAAAAAAACTTTTTTACATCCGCGTGTTACAAATTCATGCATCATTTTGTGATAATATTTTCTCTGTGTTGCTTTGATCGTTTTACAATGTGTTATATACCAAAATGATCGCAATTTAGTGTACAATACAATAAAAAATTAACTTGTTAGCTTTAGCTCTTTTGCTCACAGCGCGATTTGTATACAATTATATATATAAAAAATTTTTGCACTGTCATATATCCCAATATTTATATATGATAATGATATTTTTTTCATTTCTGATGGTTGCATACTAAACTTCAGGCAATGACAAAAAAAGGAGTCAAAAATGAACTCTTAATCTTGAAAACTAAGCATGCTGTGATTTAAAAAAAAAAAAAAACATTTTTTTCCGCTTCGGCGCTCACTCCCGAACCCCGCCGGCATAAGGGAGATGATTTTTAAAATACCGCTTCGGCGTTTAAGGGTTAACAGTAGCGCTTGCAATAATCTTGAGCAACAAGACAAAGTTTTAAATTCATCTAACACCCCCCTTCCCGTAAACTAACATTTAATTTTAAATCTAGGCATATCGGTAGGGAAAAAGACCCCATTTCGGCACACAGGCAATAAGCCTCATAAGGTCGCCTTTATCTTAACCTCATGTACGTTGACCTTTATCGACTCCACGGGAAAACCACCAAATATTTTGCTCTAGTTCAGAAAAGAACCCCAAAATGGCTCGTGAAAAACCCTTAGGATAGGAGAACCATGGTTTTGCTCGACCCCAAAATGGCTCATGAAAAACCCTTAGGATAGGAGAACCATGGTTTTGCTCGACCCCCTGAAATTACCAAATCCCATTTTGACTCAAGATATACACTATGGATGAAAAAACCACTATTTCATGATCCCTTGAAAATACCCAACCCCATTTTCGCTCAAGATATACTCTACGGATGAAAAAACCACCATTTCACATAAATATGAATATGAGTGAAAAAATGTCCCTTAACCTAACCTAACCCACTGAGTGAAAAAATTCTTAGTCCCTTAACCTAACCTAACCCAACTTAACCTAACCTAACCCAACCTAACCCACTGAGTGAAAAAATTCTAAGTCCCTTAACCTAACCTAACCCACCAAGTGAAAAAATTCTAAGTCCCTTTACCTAACCTAACCCAACCCAACCTATTGGCTCAAGATATACTCTGCGGATGAAAAAACACCGATTTCACACAAATATGAATATGAGGGAAAACATTCTAAGTCCCTTAACCTAACCTAACTCACATGAAATACCCAACCCCATTTTGGCTCAAGATATACTCTTAAGACAAAAAACCACCTTTTCACATAAATATGAACATGAGGGAAAATATTTTAAGTCTTTTAACCTAACCTAACCGAACCCACATGAGTATATGAAAAATATGAATATGAAGAACAAATTCTAAGTCCCTTAACCTAACCTAACCCACGTGAGTGAGTATATGAAAAGATATAAATACAAGTAAAACAAATTATAAGTCCCTTAACCTGACTTTCTTCATGACTAACTGTCATGATGACAACATGTCATATCACGTGATAGTATGAATGCGAAAAGATTTCTAAACTCCATTCAAATTCAGATAAGCAACTGATAAGCACCCACAACAGTCACCGTTTCTCCGTGACTCACTGCCAGGTGCACAACATGTCATATCGCAACGGTGCGCATTCACGCGAGGCAGACAACACAACGCAACTATCACAGCTCGATAATCCGTCTCCATGTCCAGTGTCATACACATAACACACACACAACACGATATACCGCTTTAGCGAAAACTCATACAATGGTGATAAAAAGACTATTGTAACCACCTGCACACACATACACTAATAATTCCACAGGTTTCCCTGATGTGAGTTAATTCACCAGACCTGATGGGAAAAGACTTTTACGATTGCTACCGCCGGTACATAACCTCAAACAGCAGCAGCAAGACCCACATCAGTACACCAACAGGCTGCTCTTCTCCAGAGCATCTCCACAAGCAGACATGGGTAATTCCACCAGCAACAGCAGCAATGAGACTACGAATGACAGCTCCATTGAAATTCCTTAGCTGTGGCATATATATATGGCACCAAAGGCTCGGACTACCCAGAGGACTGCTGAGTCTGCTGTCAATGTTGAAAGAAGAGGAGCAAACAGGGGTGGGAACAGACCCGACCCGGGACGATCCTTAACAGGAGGTACAGCAGGGAGCGCCACTCCTCAGGCTGGTGAGAATAATTTTTTTTTATTTAGAAGTTTGTCAAGATGTGACTCGTTGTCAAAAAAATGCATGTTGTCACCACCACCTTTACATATAAAACAACCAGTTTATTTCTATTAAATTCTCTACTTATTCCTATTTTTTGCAGGCTCCACCATGAACGCTGTCACAGCTCCACTGAATGAGGAAAATGCAAGGGAAACATTGCTGAGAGGAAGTCACTGTTAAATAGGAGGTGCCAAACAACAGCAGATGCTGCTTAACAGGGAAGGAAAGGAGGCCAACCAAATTGTGAGTACTATCACTTATTCAACTGCAGTAGGAACGCACATCGACGTGACAACAGCACTCAGAATTAGCAGAATGCAGCTCGCCGAGGAAGTCTTGCGAACACTCCGGGGAGGGGTATAAATTCTGTCATGTTATACCTGTACATCATCATCACCAGGCAGAGAATGGTGGGTGGCAGTGGTACCACCCGTGTTACAGGTTCTTTTTACGTTAATATGCCACCCTTGGTAACATTGGTAGTCACCATGTACGAATCGCTAGATGAAGCTACTGAATGCATAGCGAGCAACCTTGAAGACAGGCTCAACTTAAGTGAGGGTTTGAGTTGGCTCATCACGTCGCTACACAGCATACAAATCAACATCTCGTGGCGAGAAATGGTGAACATAGCAAACTTTAAAAAGTATCCTGCGGGAGTCAGGGGCTGCAACCAAGTCGTCAACATTGAATTCTGGTACAACTGCACCATCACAGCACTAGAAGCGAATGTGCTACTCAAGAAAAACCACAACACACCAGGTATATACCTGACCAGGGATGTGAAAAACCAGTTAAGGATGAATTGGATCAGCATTAAACACACACTCGACATGCCACTGAACAGCAGCTCCTTCAAGACATTGGAAAAAGTCAACAACCTTAACATCTATGTGTACAAATTGTGTGAACTGGTCATGGGAAAACATCAGAAAAAATGTTGGACTGTGCATTTCACTAGAAAGGGGGGATAACACATCATGTCCCCAACTGGTCACTCTACTGTTAATCACAGATGACCACATCGCACTCATCAAGGACATGTTCGCCTATGTGAAGGCATTCTGCCACGGGGTAAAGACAAAGAGGAGAGAATACACAGGTGGCATGTGTTATCAGTGTCTAACCTTGTTTAATACCACCGCCATTCGTGATGCCCACACCCGAAGTTGTTCAACCCGACCAATTTAATCAGTTTGAAAAAGCACTGAATAAAACCTCGCACATCGCCTTCTTAGAGTTTGAAGCATACAACAGTCAGCCTGACGCAGATGAAGACCAGAGAGTTGTGTCAAAGCAGAAAGAGTACGCATATTGCTGCACAATCGACAGCAGAAGCAACGAATACTGTATGCACAGAGTAGGTGTAGGTGAACGTTGCGTTGATGATATTCTGGTAAAAATAGCCAAAGACTGGGCCAGGATACTTGAGATGATGGTGGCACACAAAATCAGCATGACCTCTGAAACAACCTGCCAGTTTGAACAGGCCACACACTGCAAAAGTTGCAACATTAAGTTCACCGATAACACTATCAAAGTGTGGCATCACACACACCACATACCGACAAACAACTATGTGTGTGCATTATGCAGGAAGTGCAATTTTAATTTGAAATATGCAGACAGAGGCCTACCAATGCTAGTACACAATTTGTCATCTTGCAAGAAGCGGCCGCCAAGCATAACTTCGAAATCTTGAAACGTGATGGAGGCACATTTTATTTGCTTAAAACTGGCAACATCAGATTGATAGACAGTGCTCACATGATCAGAGGATCACTTTCCAGTCTTGCATCGAGTCACATCAAGCAGAGAGGAGCTTTAGAAATCACATGCCAGATGTTATCTAAATATCCCGACGAGTGCACCAAACTAGTTTTGAGCACAGGTAAACAGTACTACCCTTACGACTACTTCACAGGTTTCGAAGTGTTGCAAAAACCCAGCATCCCTCCCAAAGTGTGTTTCAATTCCTCGCTGACAGGGGAAAGCATACCCTGTGAAGGATATGAACACGTCTGCAAAGTGTGGAATGCTGTAAACTCTTTTAACTTACCGGATTACACCGTTTTATACCTTCTCGTGGGCGTGGGATTATTGGGGGATGTTTACTTAGCTTGGAGGAAGGCTGCTTATACACAGTTTGGAATGGACCCAGTTTACTATTCGTCTACCTCCCTCTCACCAGGCACTTTTCTCCACACTTCGCAAACGCGCCTCCCCTTAATTTCCGATGGGGAAACTTACCAACTGATCGCTAACAATATCAGAGGCGGTTTCTGCAGTCTAGTCCAAAGGCACGCCATAGCAAGCAACCCCGAGTTAAACCCACAATTTAAAGCTGGTGACCGACAATCATATATACTGTACGTTGATTTTACCAGTCTTTATCCTATGGTGATGAGCAGATATAAAATGCCTTTGGATGAAATAACGGAGCTCTCCCCCACCGAACTAGAGAGGTTTACCGCCAGCGATATCACATCCATCAGTTCGCAGGGAGAACACGGTTATTTCATCCTCCTCGATACTAAGAAGGTTAGGGATGATGTCGCACTCAGGACGGATGTGTTCCCTCTAGCTATACATCACATGAACGTAACCCTCCAGGATCTATCCCCTTACACAAAAAGCCTACAGGAAAAGTTTAATGTGAAGCTCCCTAAAAAAAATCTCAAACTGGTAGGCACACACTTGCCAATGCAAAACCGTTAAATTTGCCTTTCCCTTTTGCAAATATTAATAAGACTCTGTCTAGAAGTCGACGTGATAAGAAAAGTTTACAAGTTCAAACAAGGATTTTATTTAAAGGAATACATCACAGAGAGCGCGGAGAGGAGAGCGAAAGAATCAGACCCTGACAAGATGAACACCATCAAAATCTTGATGAATTGTCTTTTTGGCGTGACCATTAAAAGCCCTTTGAACTATTCCACCAGGACAGTTGTCACCACCGATGAACCCTCACTACTTAGAAATGTGTCTAAGCACTCATACAAGTCCTTTGAAAGGTTGAACAATCAACGATACATTGTGAATCATTGCAGAGAGACCGTTACAGCAGAATCCGCGATCTATGTCGGGTTCAGCATAAGGGACCTGGCTAAGGACATGATGTACAAGTTCCGTTATGACGTCCTTCAAAAACTATATGGCGATAGAGTTAAGCTCCTGTACACTGACTCTGATAGTTTGATTTTCTCCCTGGAGACTGACAACATCGCACGCGAATTGAAGGATGTACTTAAACCGTATTTGGATTTGAGCAACTTTCCCAAAACTCACGAAGTGTATGACGACACGCGCAAGGGGGAACTTGGACTCGTCACAGGTAAAACAGGCGTCGAACTTATCAGGGAGTTCATCGGTGTAAAACCCAAATTTTATTCTAATGAAACGCAAAACAGTCGGTGTAACACTTTAAAGGGGATTCAAAGATGTCGCCAAAAGACTATTAGTCATACCAGTACCAAGATGTAATTGAGAATAATGAGATCACACCACGGTTCACAATTTGCAGATGGTAGGAGGAACGATGTGTCATACCCGGCAGAGGAAGATAGCTCTATGTCCTTTAGAAGATAAGAGGTATTACATCACCCCTTATAAATCCCTCGCTTATGATCGTCTCTTACGACCACTGAAGCAAAGACACCTGAGCGCTACGTCTCACTCAGGCCAAGCAGGAGAAACACCAAGTCTCTCTCTCCCCTCACACGGGAGTCAATAAAGTTGCAGATACTGCCGTAAATGCCTAGAGCGTCCAAGAATCCTTCTGTTGAGAGGCAGTACGCAGATTAAAAATCCTTCGGATGCCCCGACAGCGAAGAAAACTCCCACTGCCCACTGGTAACCGCTGGACGCACCCGCACACGTTCGCAAATAGGAAAAACAGAAGAAAATCATACAAACCGATGGGAGGGTCCAACAATAATGGTTAATAAAACACCCCCTAAATGAGATGATTAAATAATAAAGTGGAAACCAAAATAAGCAAAAGTCAAAAGATATTACAAAGTTACGTTAAATAACTGACAACAAAACCAAAAGCAAAGATAAATGAATTACATTAATATTACATATGCAAAACTGAACAGAGCATATAACATGAACCACACAATTAATCTTATAATAGATATATTAATTATAATATAATCTAATAATTATATATATCATATATATAATATATATATATTATATATAATATTATATAATATATATATATACCTATATATTAATATATATGTATATTCATACATATTTATATGTATATTATTATATATATATATATATATATAATATATATATATATTAGTATAGATATATATACTATACATTTAATATATACAGGGTCAGGCAAAATGATCTGACACATTTGTAGGTTAAATAAAAGGCAAATAAAGTAAAGAAACAAAAAAGTGTTTTTATTTTCGAAAAGTACATATAATGCCATTTTTTTCATATAATGCCATTTTGTTTTGTTTCTTTATAATGCCATTGTTTTTCGTTTCTTTTAATTGGACTGGTGAGCATCGCGCTTTCATTGTGGAAACGTTTATCAAAACAAACGAATCTGTAACTGCAACACAAAGAGCGTTCCGTTTGCACTTCAATCTTGGTAGACATGATCCCGTACCAGCTCGAAACACGATCTTGTTATGGGTTACCAATTTCAGAGCTACTGGATCTGCAATGAAACGAAAATCAACCGGCCGACCTCGCACCGCCAGAACTCCGAAAATGTGGCAGCGGTAAGAGCTTCAGTTCAACAGTCTCCACTCCGTTCCACATTTAAACGCGCCCAGGCTCTTAGACTTTCCGAAAGAAGTTTGCGAAGAATTCTTCACAATGATCTTCAAATGCTTCCATACAAAATGATGTTGGCACAAGAACTCAGCGAAAGAGACACTGAAATTCGCAGAGCATTCCACATGAAATGACCCGCCGAGTTATAGACAACTTTCGTGAACGCCTTCGACAGTGTGTGGACAATAATGGATTCCTTTTGACTGATTTAATTTTTAAAACATAATGAAACAAAATGGCATTATATGTACTTTTCAAAAATAAAAACACTTTTTTGTTTCTTTACTTCATTTGCATTTTATTAAACCTACAAATGTGTCTGATCATTTTGCCTGACCCTGTATATGTATATATAATATATACAAATATATATATATATATATATATATATTATATAATATATATATATATATATATATATATATATATATATGTTATTACATTAATTATATTTATATATGTATATACAATATAATTATTATTATTATATATATAATATATATATATTCATACATATTTATATGTATAATATATACATATATATATATATATGTATTGTATATATATATATATATATATATATATATATATATATATATATATATATATTATGTATATGTATATATATATAATATATATATATATATATATATATATATATCTATATATATATATGTGTGTGTAACGGTCTCGTAATTAGAGACCAACAGGTTCAAAATAAAAACAAGAAATTGGGCTGGAATGACTGACGAAAGGCAAGGCAAATCAAGGAGGAGGACTGAACAAAATGCAAGAATAACCTTAATAATAATTTATTTACAGGTTGTTACATTATTTACAGTGAGAACAGGTTTTGGGTGGCGACAATTCACAATAATTAGTTATCAAAATCAATTGACCAAAATCAGACATCATTAGTGACCATCGCACTAAATCAGAGCATAAACTCGCTCTACACAAGAAATAATGAAAATTACAATAATGTCATTAATAGAGCCATACACATGCTCAACAAATTACAATAGCATTATTATAGAGCCATACAATTGCTCAGCACCAAAAATTAATAATAACAGGCAATCACATGAACAGCATAAATAATAACAACATCACAAACAGGCAGCATAAAGAACCACAATAATATCATTAATAAGCCAGCAGTAAAAAAAAAAAACAATCATGTAGCACGGAAACATAACACCAAACTGCATAACACCGGATAGCATAATCTCCGTAGAGACGACACGACAGACCCAGCTGTCGAAAAGGATGGATAGCAACAGACGATCTCCGTGAAAACATCGAAACAGTCACCAACTGCAAACTGGAACACGGCCATCACACAGATGATCACGGAAGGATCGTCAACACAACATATCTGTTGTCGAACTGGAACTAAACAGACGACTATGGTTTAGCCATCTCCCATCCAACTGCTATCACGGACAACAGATAAAGTTATACCTGCTGAAGTCACAAATGACTTCCAACTGCTCCAATACTGCCATGCTGCTGTTGCCTTCTCAGCCGAGGTTTCCCAGAACCTCTCAGATCGCCATCCAAAACCTGTCTGCAGGTGTCACTCACACCAGGACAGAAGTAACTTCGTCACCATGACGATAAACGCTGGCGGATAGGAAACAATGCAACCATCGTAATGCGTAATGGTTGTTTAAAACAAATAACGACTTATCGTTACAATATATATATATATATATATATATATATATACATAATATATATATATATATATATAATATATTATATTATATATATATATATATATATATATATATATATATAATATATATAATATATCATGTATACATATTATATATTATATAAATATATATATATATATATATATTATATATTAGAATATATATTCCATACATATTTATATGCATAATATATAGATTATATAATATATATATATATATATTATATATTATATATATATAAAATACATATATGTATATATAATATTATATATATATATAATTATTATGTATACGATATATATTATATATATACATAATATATATATATATAAAATATATTATATATATACATATATATAATATTATATATATATATATATATATATAGATATATATGTATATTCATACATATTTATATGTATAATATATATATATATATATATATATGTATATATATATATAATATTTATTTATATATATATATATACGTATATATATATTATATATATATTTAAATATATATATATATATATATATATATTTATATTTATGTATGTATATAATGCTTGATTTTAAATGACGAAGAAATAAAAAACATGATTATATGAAGAAAGGTACAGCAAAGAGGGAAAATTGAAACACTAGAGATGCTAAGTACTTTCGTCTAATTACCAAGACATGGCCACAGCAACTAAAGATATACACAAGCAAGGTCAGATATGAATGGTGGGTACAATTCATAAGGGAATACAAAAAGGTCGGGAGGTCTCAAAACCTCTTTTAAATCCTTCTGGAACTTATGTTTTACGACTGCGCCAAAAGAAAATGATTCTTGACTTAATATAAAATTATTCAACCAGGTTAACTGAATCAAAACAGATTTAACAAGTTCTTTGAAATAGTTTCGTTGCAACATGGTAATATTTGGCTTTGCGTGAATTAATGTTTTCTGTGGGACTTTAACTTAAATGTAAAAGATTCCATGTATGGATTGTGTTTATTTTACTTCACGTCAGACTAGTAAAGAATTGAACACCAGATTAAAACAACGAAAATACTCAGTAAGAACAGGTCAGACAAATAATGCTTTATTTTTACATTTAAATGAAACGTCCCACAGAATATATTATTGGACACAAAACCAAATATTGTCACGTTGTAACAAAACTATATCACGGAACTAGTTAGAATCTGCTTTGATTCAGTTAACCTTTGTGAATGATTTTATTGTAAGTCAAGGATTATTTTCTTTTGAGCGGTTCATAAAACATGTACTACAGAAGGCATTGAAAGTTAGAATAAAGAAGATTACCAATAAGTAGATTTCGATTTTAGTCTTTGGCCGTTCTGTGACCTCCCGACGTTTTCATATTTCCTTATGACTTGTACCTACCATTTATATAGGCCCTTGCTTCCGTATATCTTTAGTTGCTGTGACCGAGTCTTTGTAATAAGACAAAAGTACTTAGCATCTCCTGTGTTTCAGTTTTCCCTAGTGGCCGTAACTTTTTTCGCTGAGCCTGCTTACTTAGATCATCAGTTATAAGAAATGCTTTACTGGACAGCTGTCAGGATTGAGCATTTCATGATATCAAAAATTACATATTTTAACCTTTTCTTCCCAAAGCATTCTTCATGATATTCGCTGAATTTTTTTTTTTAATTTCTATAAGTAAGTAGAATGCAAACAGCTTTAGTGAAGGGATGGAGATGTTCTCCTTGTTTACAATGCAAACAGGTATTATGTCCTTGAAACTCAGGACACCCTTCACCCACTGTGATATCTTTCAAGAATGGTATAACACATCTCTTTGGTTTTTGGTTAGCTACAGATGTGTGTGAAAGCAATTTTAGTGATGGATCCTGTTGTCTTAGAAAATGAGCTAGAATACCTGATCACTTCAAACTTATAACTGATTTCCTTTGTCATCATCATCTCCTGTAGGCGTGGTATAACTTGCTCAACATGGTGACATTCATTACTGGTGTGTGTTATGAGCATTGCCAAAGAATGTGTTGATATCTAGCTATTTTGAGATGTAATATCAGTATCAAAGTTCTCTACTACAAACTGGACTAAACCATCTGTAGCCTTAGAAATTAATGTCAGTTCACTATTTCTAGCAGCAGACGTAGCTGCAGATTTATTAAAACGCGACAACTCGTCATAAGGGCACGTTACCCGAAAGCATTCATTTTTTGTCTCTTGAAAAGACAGCTAATCCAGTCTGAAGAGGTGTTGAATGGTCTGCTAATGCTGATGTAATGATATAGCCTATTAGAAGTGCAGGTAGAGACTTGTTCAATTTTGGGGACAGTTACCAAGTCTGGAAGCTCTGTCGCAGTCTCAGGATGTGCTTTAGATTCCTCTTTCAAGATCAAGTTGTTTGGTCTTATGACAAATTCGGGTCTTCACTGTGGTTCAAACCATATCCCTGTCATCGTCCCGTGGTTTCTGAAATAATGCGCAGTGTTTTCTCAGCCTCACTGTGAAATGCGATTATTGTGGCTATCCTGGTGAAGATAAAACCAATGGACCTTTACGAAAATGCTCAGAAAGTCTACGTACAAGCATTCGTCGAGAGAGCACGCAGCCACCATTTTCTTAATAGTATAAGTTGCACAGAGCAACTGAATTCCAAGAATGTGTCTTGTCAACTTGTAGAACCTTCATAATGCCTTTCAAACTTTCATCAGACTTAGCATTGCCTTCTTGTGCAGATTGTGTTGCTGTTCTTGCTACATTTATGGATCTTAACAACGCAAAATTTGTGCGGCAGTCTACATGGTAGCGAGCCTCGGTCACATGCAATTCGCTTATTGCCCTTCCCTCTCTAACCGTAACTTCACATGCCCATGTATCATTTCGTTCTTAACATTTTTCTAAAATTTCTTCCTTTAGCGATGGTTTGTCTTCTTTTTTCGTCACTTGTCTGCAGACGAAAGCTGGTCTCCAGCGTAATGGATTTTTTTTTTCTTTTTCAACCTTACATTGAGCACCTCAGAACATGCAGTTGTGTAGGAAGTGAAATATGGTCATTTTTGAACGCCCTTCTCTCGGTGGTTCAATTGTTGTGTTAGCCTTTTGCCTTTTCCTCAGAATGCTGGCCGAATTTAGTTCCTTCAGCACATCATTTGTGAACTTTGAGTACAAGTTCCATAATTTCATCATACTGTAACTGAAATCTAATTTGTAGATAATCTTTATAAAGTGTGTTACTTTTTAGAATGTTTTCAATGTGTTTTGTTTTGACATTTATCAGGGTTTTGGCTTTGTCACTACAGTTATACCCCCAGTGAAAACAGCACTCGACGTCTTCCACGATCCGAGAATTATGCTCAAGAATATTTCTTTGAGAGCTCCTAGAGTCTCAGTGGGTCATGGCTATGCTGTCCGCATGCTTTTTGCTTCAGTTTAGACCTATAAAAGAGAACAGCAATTAGAAATATGACAGATATAAGGACAATTTTACAATGATAATTTTTCTCCAAAAGATTCTTCATTTTTATACTTTGTGCCATAACTCAAATTGCTCAATACTGAGAGCTGTCCAGTAAAATTAGATGTTTAATGTAAGCTCTGAGGAAGATAAAATCAGTAGAAAAAACTCAAAACATCAAAACAAGGTTTGCCTAAAAAGATCATTTGGCACCCGGACTATATGTGTGTGTGTTTGTAAGCAAGCACGGGTAATAAGACGATGTATGAAATCATTAATAAGAAAAAAAATGTTAGTAGAAGCCGACAAAAAAATATTCCGTCAAAGCAAAGCGCTCCCTGCATCATTAATCCCTTACATAAATAATTTTCCTTCTTAATAAGACGAACAGACTACTGCTCATTGAGACAATACAAAGAAAAGGCATGAAGCAGAAAAAAGGCAGCAGAGACAAAAACAGCAGAAATAGCAGAAGCAGTATTATTCGCGAATCTGAAATAACAAATTACCTCTCGGGTAACAAATCTGAAGGGGGTAAGGGGGCGGGGTGAAGGGTGGAAGGGGGCCGGGAGAGGAAGACCGCTATTGATGGGAGTTCTAATCAAACATCAAAGGTTGGCCAACATCCCGGAATTGTAGATGGAGGGCGGGGTCCTACTGAGAGAGTGAGAAAGAGAGAGAGAGAGAGAGAGATTTGCAGTAGGTCGGGGTTGCAGGCGAAGTTCTGACTGACGACGCTATCAACATTTATCTCCAGGTAACCTTGGATTATTGAAAGGCTATGTCCCCATTATACTTTTCTCTCTGTCTCCCTTTATTTCCAGCATACGCACGTGTGCATACACCCACATTCATATATATGTGTCTGTGTATGTATGTATGTGTGTATATATATATATATATATATATATATATATATATATATATATATATATATATATTGAACAGGTTTTTAAGGTCAAATGACACTCGTTTAAACAAAATTAAACAAACTGCTATGGCAACTAAACCTACCCTTGTCCCGTTGCAGAATCACTCTGGGGAGTTGGCTGAAAGAGCGAACTAGGCAAATAAACTCCCGTAGTTACAAAAGAGATACTTTTTATTTCCCAAATTAGCTAACATTAAAATGGAATAAAATTAATTAATAAAATGGAATAAAATTAATTATCTCTGACCCAAAAGAAACGTTAAACTATTGTTTTCCTCTCAAAATCATATTTAAGTAAGTACCCCCTCTTATCTCATTATGTCCGAATAATCATAACATTTTAATAAGTCAATAGAAGTCTTAGAGTATCCATTTTTCTATATAGTGACTTCGAATCCATCTGAAATAAAGAGACCACAATTATAACACCGCTTTAACCATGAAAGTTGAAAACTTCACAGACTCTTTACAACAAAATTGGATGTTGGCTGAGAGCATCGAGGTTGCCTAAGCACTCCAACAATTGTGGTCAAGGCCTAAACATTTGTATACAGACACTACACACTAACTAAACAGAAATGTACAATCACTAAACACTAATATTCACAATACTCACTAAATGCTCATGCTTACTATATTCACACTCACTAAACACACTTACTATATACTCACACTCATTAAATACTCACATTTAACATACACTCACACTCAGTAACACTAAACACTCATCGAATACTCAACACTCACTAGGAATTCACTATCTTACTACACTATAATGGGCGTTATGCCTGTCTGTCCGTCCGTGTGTCATTCAATCATGGCCAAACGGCTGGTCCGATGGGCATGAAACTTGGCAGAAATATAGTGGAAACCCCTAAGATGGTTTATAATGGGGTTTCATCCTACCTCCCCCAACACCAACACAAGGGGATGGGAGTGAGTTAGGATTCCCTGAAATGGAACTGGTTCTGCCTGGGAAACGGGCCTGGTTCTGCCCCTAGAATTATTTACTTGACAAATTTATCATACATAATAGTTCAAAAACACTAGTGAGTCACTTATATGAAGCAGCAGATGAATATGCTATTAGTAAGGATTGGTAAATTGCTAGTGCACTAAATGCTCACTAAACACTCATTAAACACTAAACACTCATTAAATACTCAATGTACACCAAGCACTCTGTAAACATTCACTAAACACTCAATCCTAAACATTCATTAAACACTAAATCACTCTGCATTCACTATACACTAAACATTTACTGAGTACTCACTATACACCAAACACTCACTAAACATTCACTAAGCACTCACTAAACTTTAAACACTCACTAAACCCTAAACACTCATTAAACACTAAATACTCACTAAACCCTAAATGCTCATTAAAAACCTAAACACTCATTAAAACACTAAACAGTGAATTTAACATCCACCCATCACTCATTAAACACTCATTTAATACTTACATGCTATGCATTCACTTAACACTAATATTCACAAGACATTCACTAAACACTCGCTAAACATTAACTGAATACTTACCAAACATTCATTAAACACCAACATGCACTAACTTTACTAAACCTTAAACACTTACTTAATACTTACACACCAAACATTCACTGAATACTTACACACTAAACACTTACTAAACATTCACTGAAAACTCATACACTAAACATTTGCTAAACTAACATTCACAAACCCCTAAACACTCATTAAACATTCACCAGATACTTACACACTAAATATTCACTAAACATTAGCATGCACTAAACCTTCACTAAGCCCTAAAAAGTCACTAAACACTAACATGCACTAAAACTTAAATACTCGCTCAATACTTACACACCAAACATTCACTGAATACTTGCACACTAAATATCCACTAAACACTAACATTCACTACACCATAAACACTCACTATACATGCTAAACATTCACTGAATGTTCACACACTAAACATTTGCTAAACACTAGCATTCACAAAATATTCACTAAACCCTAAACACTCATTAAACATTTACTGAATACTTACACACTAAACATTCACTAAACACTAACATGCACTAAACCTTCACTAAGCCCTAAAAACTCACTAAACACTTACACACTATATATTCACTAAACCCTAAACATTCACTAAACACTCACTAAACACTTACACATGAAACATTCACTAACTTTCACAAAACATTCACTAAAACCCCAAAAGACTCACTAAATATTCACTGAGTTCTTACACAAAAAGCATTCAATAACGTTCACAAAACATTCACTAAACCATAAACTAAACATTCAATAAACAATACCTATAAGCATACACTAAACCCTTACTTACTAAAGCTTAAACATTCGCTAAACACTTACTCATTAAACATTAACAATAAAAAAGATTCACAAACACACTAATCCCCCCGTTCAATTTGTGGGTTACCAGACCTTTAAAGATGGCCACAAGGCTTTGGTGGAAGACCACCGAACTATGTAGTACTGATATAGAGATCGCAACTTTAAGTATACACCCTCTATGGCTGTGAGAGAGAATGGCTGCACTAGTCTTTCTTTGTTGATGCCTCTGGGAGAAAGAGGCAGATTGCCCTCTGCAGGCCTCATTATCACTTCATGTTCTAGTCAAAGACCCTACACTGGTCAATTCATCCAAATTATATTTTGAAGCATAAAAAAGAGAGCCCTTATTAAGAGTGATTTGATGTGAATGAGAGGAGGATGCTGTGATGCATAGCAAGCTGCCCATGATATATCATCATTGCTTTCTTCTTTCCCAAGATTGTTCATGACTTTCCAACCAAGCACTGCAGTCCTCTACGCCTGACTGGAACAGGTGCCCTGATGTTTTGAGGGTCATGATATTGTCCAGTATTCTAGGCGTCTTAGCAATCAGCTGAACAGCTGGGATAGTTGTGTATTTCTCTGGAAGAGTGCCTAAGTCAGAAGGTCCTTCCAGATGGAATTTCAATAAGTTTGTCTTTACTGAACATATGTATCATTTCTTGGGTGCTGGAACACTGAAATTGCAGTTCCACAAAATGATGATGTTGCTGTAGTTGATGAGGGGTCATGTTGTTGTTTGCTTCCACTGTGAACATGCTTTTTGTATTAAATTTGGTGGATAAACAAAACCTTTCTTCTGGAACTGTGCACACACAACATTTCCCATATTTTTGGAGATACTTATGCACTTCTTGTATGATATACATAAACCAAGGTTGTGAAAGGCATCAACAACTTCCTTCGTTCTTGATTGACAATGTATAGTGTTAGCAATGTGTATTACCAGTGGGTTTTCTCTTTCTGCTTTTTGTATTGCGACAACAGTTATATTGACAAAGCTGAGCAATTGTGCGCCCTACTTGACGTTTGGTGAACTCTTCATTATTAGTAGCTTCATCATCCCTCTGATTTTCAATGCTTGAGCCATTCAATATCATTCTTATGAGGGGTTGAAGTGATTCAAGAACAAATTTCTTATGACAGCTATGATCAAACATTCCATCAAAGAAATAAGAAAGTAAAGTCTGTAGTTCGTAGTTGGAGAGAAAGAAATCTCGATGCCGAGTAAACAATTCTGTGAAGAAGCGTCCTGCAAGTGGTTTTGAGAAGCAACCCACCCATCAAATTTCAAGACTAAGTCATTCCTCCCTACAGTAAAGATAAGAAGCAGCTCATATGAAGTTTTTACTGTCCCCTGGTGGAGCCATCACTTCGAAGAACCAATCTCAACAGCTGCCAAACTGGCCAACAAGTATTTCATTACTGCACTATTTCCTTCCCCCTTTTCACACAGTCAGATTTAATTTTGTTATGTAAATAGGAGAAACCATTCTGCATTTATCTTTATGAATAAGCTTGTAAATAAACTTGGTGGCCGCAAGTTCGATTCTCGGGCATTCCACTGAGGGGTTAGAGGTGTGTATTTCTGGTGATAGCAGTTCACTCTTGACGTGGTTCGGAAGTCACGTAAAGCCGTTGGTCGCGTTGCTGAATAACCACAGGTTCCATGCAACATAAAAATACCATACAAACAAACAAACAAGAGTAGGTTCTCCTAAAGAAGCTCTATATTTACAGTTAGTTTTGCGTGGCAGGGCACTTACTGTGCATAATTGCATGTCTAAGGAGGAATGTGAACATTATGATATTGTGAAAGAAACTGTTCATAGCGCATACAGATTAGTACTGGAGACATACTGTAAGAAATTGAGAAGTTTAGGAGGGGACGAGAATATTACGTATGTAGAATACAGTAAGAAGTTAGAAAGGCTGTTTTGTGATTGGTTAACTTCTGCTAAAATTGATGATTTTGATGGTCTGAAAAACTTACTGTTGTTAGAAAACTTCAAAGATAACGTAGCCCCTGAGACTAGGCTTTACATCATATAGGTGAGAAGTATCTTTTGTAGGAGCAACTAGATTAGCAGACGAATATAGTCTGACTCATAATTTAAGTGTCAGTAAGAAGCGAAATGATCTTTTGTCAGGTAAAGTACAAAGCAGTAAAGGTTTCAGTTCTAGTAATAGCTGCGAGTAAAAGTGACTGTTACTGTTATGCATGCATGCTGAAAACCTGGTCATACATCTGTTTGTAAGAATAAAGGGGTTTTTATTAGCTCAGAATGAACTTGTTTCCGATGTGATGAGAAAGGGAATTTAGTGAGAAATTGTGCAGTGGACAGGAAGGATGTTATGTAACCAGTGTTATGTAACCAGAAGGATGCTATGTAACCAGAGTAGGTTCTCCTAAAGAAGCTCTTTATTTACAGTCAGTTTTGCGTGGCAGGGCACTTACTGTGCATATTTGCATGTCTAAGGAGGAATGTGAAGATTATGATATTGTTAAAGAAACTGTTCTTAGCACATACAGGTTAGTACCGGAGACATACTGTAAGAAACTGAGAAGTTTAGGAGGGGACAAGAATATTACGTATGCAGAATACAGTAAGAAGTTAGAAAGGCTGTTTTGTGATTTGTTAACTTCTGCTAAAATTGATGATTTTGATGGTCTGAAAAACTTAGTGTTGTTAGAAAACTTCAAAGATAATGTATCCCCTGAGATTAGGCTTTATATCATATAGGTGAGAAGTATCTTTTGCAGGAGCAACTAGGTTAGCAGACGAATATAGTCTGACTCATAATTTAAGTGTCAGTAAGAAGCGAAATGATCCTTTGTCAGGTAAAGTACAAAGCAGTAAAGGTTTCAGTTCTAGTAATAGCTGCGAGTAAAAGTGACTGTTACTGTTATGCATGCATGCTGAAAACCTGGTCATACATCTGTTTGTAAGAATAAAGGGGTTTTTAGTAGCTCAGAATTAACTTGTTTCCGATGTAATGAGAAAGGGAATTTAGTGAGAAATTGTGCAGTGGACAGGAAGGATGTTATGTAACCAGTGTCTCTAGTTAACCTTTCGTCAAGTAGGAATGATGTGATGAGAGAAGCTAGGAAATTTTATGGAGAATTTCTGTCAGAAGGTATAGTTTCCTTTCTTGGAGGAGGGGATTCAAGAGAAATAGTCTTACTTTGGGATACCGGAGCTGCTGT
>NC_087200.1:50684793-50777293 GCF_015104395.2 Macrobrachium nipponense
CTGTCCCCTTGTGGAGCCTTCGCTTCGAAGAACTGATCCCAACAACTGCCAAACTGGCCAACAAGAATTTCATTACTGCACTGTTTCCTTCCCCCTTTTCACACAGTCAGATTTAATTTTATGTAAATAGGAGAAACCATTCCGCATTTAACTTTATGAATAAGCTCGTAAATAAACTTCTGTTCTGTTTGAGTTTCTTTCTGTATTCGTATCCCGAGTTTCAATTGTTGGTGTTGGATCCTTTTTGTTTATTGTAATAAAGAAACTGAGCAGATCTCGATCCGTAACATCTAGGCAGATTCGCAAACAATATCTCAGGTACTGCCCCCATTCCTATAAACTGGCCTACTGAGTCTGCAAACAAAGTATACTGAGATTCACAGTGTTTTCCAGGCTTTTATAAAGCAAAAGGTCTAATCAAGGATCCCCTTCCTTTATCTTGGCAAATGGCACTGTGTCCAGTCACTTTTTTCTGTAGGACAAGATGCCATGGTGTGGACTATTCATGAATCAATTCATTAACATGAGCGCATGCAGTGTGTACAATCACCAGAAACTCATTCGTGAAGAAAAGCATCACCTCATCATAAAATGCACATGACAGTGATAATTCTACAACTGTTCTACTAAATTATTGCCAAATTCTATGCATGCTACACCATCATCAGATAAACAGCCCTGAAAAAGATATAATAAATCATCAGTTCAAGTCCATCTCGTATATTATAACATGCATATAAAATGGTATTAACTCTACATCTGCTGTAAAAGTCAGTCAAAACCTCCAAAAATATGCATGCTCGAAATGAACAGTTGAATCATTTGAACTCTGTAAAGTGATTGTTATATGTTTTCTTTGTGAGCATTGGTCTCGAAAATAATCCAGTTTTATATATGTGCTGTGTTCCTCCCAAGAGAGATATTGTTTGGAACTATGGCATTTTTTCCACCTCATAGTGTAGAACAACTGTGCCAAATTTCATGCTTTTCACACAATCTGCACAATTGGTCTGCCATTCGAGACTAAGTCCCCCACTATAAGTGTGGCAAGATGTTGGAAGAGATACATAGACTAGTTGGACCTCTATATATATATATATATTATATTATATATATATTCTATATAATATATAATATATTATATATATCATATATATATATATATATATATATAGTAAATATATATATATATATATATATATATGCGTGTGTGTGTGTGTTTTGTAAATATATTCTTCTGTTAAAACAGGATGTCTCAAATATAAAAGGCTTAATCCATTAAAACACTCAGGTTTAAAGCTTAAAGCAGCGAATGGCAAAAGGAGTTTCATTAGCGAAATATGTAGTAGGAGATATGCCCTTAGGTGATGTCTGGGGTCGCTGTTAAGCCGACACCGGTTCTGTTAAGTCTCTTAATCCGCTTCATGATGTTGTCTATCTGATCAGAGTCCCAGGCTCCATTAGAAAAGGTTATCTATTATCTTATTGTTTAATCAGTGAAGAATCCACCATTTGACATTTGTATCGACGGCTGCTCTTGTATAAAATTCGGGATGAGTTCCAATCCATGGTGTGGTTCGTGTTATTTATATGAGGGAAAATTACCGAACTTTGTCGTCCATATCTAACTGATCGTTTATGTTGAGTTAATCTTTCTGAGAGAGATTTGGCAGTAAAAATATAGTAAGATTTATCACAGTCCCTTATGGGATCTCATAAACTCCTAGATCCTTGGAAACTGGTTTCTGCAGAACTTTAGTTAAAGATTTCCCCAGTGTTTCGGATAAGTGAAGTTGAAAGGGTTGGAAGGGCCTAAGATGTGTGAGCTCTCGTAAATTAGTTATCCACATGGAGGATTATATTTTGTTTGTGCAATTTTCCTTTTCTTTGTTTCCTGAAAGCAAAGGAAAGGAAAGATACACAAACAAAATCATAATCCCTCACGTCAGGCGTCACCTGAGGGCATATCGCCCACTATACATTTGGCTAATGAAGCCCCTTTTGTCATTCACTACTTGATAAGGGTGGAAGTGAGTACACTGAAATACAGTCCTTAGCTTTAAACTAGAGTGTTTTAATATGCCTTTTATACTATATATATATATATATATATATATATATATATATATATACACATATATATATATATATATATATATATATATATATATATATAATATATATATATATATATTCAGCCTTATGCCACTGGCGGGAAGAAAGTAAAGTGTATATATATATATATATATATATATATATATATATATATATATATATATATATATATATATATTTATATATATCTACATCATCATCATCATCAACCATTGCTAGTCCACTGCAGGACAAAGGCCTCAGACATGTCCATCCATTGACATTTGTTTATGGTCTTTCCGTTGCCAGTCTATAGCCGCAAATTTTCTAAGTTCGTTAATCCGTTAATCCATCGTCTTCTCTTCCTTCCCCTGTTTCCTTTGTAATCTTTAGGGACCCATTCTGTTATTCTTTTTGTCCATCTATTATCTGACATTCTCATTATATGTCCTCCCCACGTCCATTCTTTTTTTTCCTTCTTTTTTTTTGTTGTTAGAATATCCTCTACGTACTTCAGTTTGCTCTCGTATCCATGTTGCTCTTTTTCCATCTCTTAGTGTTACTCCCATCATTATTCTTTCCACAGCTCTTTGAGTTGTAACTAGCTTATAGTCTAAGGTTTTAGTGAGGCTCCAAGTTTCTGATGCATAAGTTAATACTGGTAGGACCATCCTATAAATACTTTTCTTTTTAGAGAAAGTGGCATTTTACTTTTCATAATCTCATTTTGTTTACCAAAAGCTCTCCATCTCATGATTATTCTTCTTTTAATTTCGGTCTCATGTCCTGAGGAAACACTTACTGTCTGTCCTAATTAAATATATTCATTAACAATCTCTGGAGGTTCCTCCATAACCCGTGTTTGTTCTCTCTGCCTTTTCATTTAACATTATCTTAGTTTTACTCGTATTAATTTTCAGTCCTACATTTCTGCTTTCTTTATTCAAATCTTCCATCATCTTTTGTAATTCCTCCTCTGATTCACTGAATAGAACTATGTCATCCGCAAATCTTAAGTTGTTAATGTATTCCCCAATAATGTTAATTCCTACATTTTCCCAGTCTAAATTCTTAAAAGTTACTAGGCATGCTGTGAATAATTTAGGAGAGATGTCTTTACGTAGTTTTATGATTGCTGTACAACCCGTATAGATATCTTCAAATGTTCTAACATAAGACTCGCCTATGCCTTGCTTTTGAAGGGCTGTCATTAGTGCTGAAGTTTTGACAGAATCAAAAGCGTTCTCAGAGTCTATAAATGCTATACATAGAGGTTTGTCATACTCTGTTGATTTTTCCTTTAGCTGGTTAATTAATTACATGGATATGGTCAGTTGTTGAATACCCGGTTCTACAACCTGCCTGTCTCTTGGTTGATTAAAGTCTAGCTGTCTTTCTATTCGGCCTAATATGATCTTTGTAAATATTTTATATATTACTGAGAGTAAACTTATTGGGCAGTAATTTTTCAGGTCTTTTGTGTCTCCCTTTTTGTGAATTAATATAATGATAAATTTTTTGTGTAAAGTTCAGCTAGTTTTACTATTATGAAATCTCCTCCATCTATTATTAAATCAATTGCTGCCCATCTTCTCCTGCTGCTTTGTTTCTTTTCTTGCATTTTACTTCTCCCACTGTCACTTTTGGTTCCGGTTCAGGTGTTTCATTATTTCTATTCACAAACTTATTTCCTATATCAGCATTGCATAGAAATCATCAGCAATTTTTATCACTCCATCTCTTTTGTTGATAATATTTCCATTTTCATCCATTTAAGCAAATATCTGTTGGCGTCCTGTTCCGAGTCTTCTTTTCATTAACTCGATGCTTCTTCCCTTCTTTAGTGTTTCCTCAATTTTGGTCTGGTTATGTTTTTGGTTTGTTTATTGTTTTGGATAATTCTGCTAGTTCTATTTCATCTCTCTTGGATTTTACCCTCATTTCCAATCGTTTCTGTATTAAGTTTTTCGTGTTTTCCGATAGTTTAACTTGGTCTTGTTTAGGAACTTTTCCAACTATCTCTTGTGCTGATTCCAATACAGATTTTGTTAAGTTACTATTCATTTCTTCTTTTTGCTTCCATTTCATCACGTAGCTGGTAGTACCTATTTTGTATTGCTAAACTAAACTCATCAGAGTTTTTTTTATTACAGGAGTGTTTATTTTCTTTCTTAAAATTTGTTTTTCTCTTTCTTTCCTTAGATCTAGACAAATTTTACTTCTCACCATATGGTCGCTTGACTTTAACTTGTTTAACACTGTTACATCTTTCACTAAATTAACTTTTTCACTGAGAATAAAATCTATTTCGTTTTTCGTTTCTCCATGTGGGCTTCTCCATATCTATTTTCTGTTCCTTTGAAAAAAAAAAGTGTATATTATTTTTAGATTTTTTCTTTCAGCAAATTCTACAAGCATGTCTCTGTCATTTTTTGTGCCTACTCCAGATTTACCTACAACTGATTCTCTTCTCCTTTTGCCCTACTTTAGTATTGAAATCACCCAAAACAAATTTAAATTGAGTCATGTTTTTCAATGATTTTCATAAAAAATTCTATTTCTTCCTCTGTATCGGATGTCGTTGGTCCATACGTTTGAATGATCTTCAGATTATACATATTTAGTTTGATAACACTGGCCTGCTCTGTTTTCAAGGTCTAACATATAATACCTGATTTTAGGCCAGTGTTTTGCACTGAATCCAATCATGCTCATTTTACTCAGTCAGATCAAGTTAATGATATATTAGCGCATTAAAAATATCCTAAATTCCGATCTATTTGTAGGTGAATGAAACACAATATTGAAAATATTAGACTGATTTATTCACAGAAGGCTTACAAAAATTTTGAATAGATAGCAAGAAGAGTATAATGAACTAAGGAAGCTACTCATGGATGAATGGTCTCTTCGGGGACTTCCATTTGTGCTGAGCAGACTCCACATCCCTCTTCAGGCACCAGCATTAGTCGGCCAGAAAGTTGACATTCCATCGGCCTTGATAGCGTTCCTCCATAACACTGATATCTTGGTGAAAGCACTCACCCTGTTCTTCACTGAAGTCTCCACAATTCTCTGGAAAATAGTCCAGACGAGACCAGAGGAAGTGCATTTTCACTGACATGCGTGCACCAAGTTGGCAGAAATTCTCCATTAACTCATCAACCACCTTCTGATACTGGGAACTTCTGTGGTTGCCAAGGAAGTTTGCAATGACTGACTGAAGGGACAACCAGGCAGAGAATTCAGCAGGATTCAGTGCATCATCAAAACTAACGTCCTTGATGAGTTCCCTTATTTAAGGAATGGAGGAAAGCAAATCCTCTACCTTCCCTGTCCAATGCCTTTACAAAGTTCTTCATGAGACCGAGTTTGTTCTGGAGGAGTGAAGGCAATATCTTGCTTGGTTCAACCAGAAGGTGGGACAGAACGTTGTGTGACCCAGGTTTTAATCCTTGACTTGATGGCCACTCTTGTCTGACATAATGCTGGTAATCAGCACGACTATCCCATAAGCACAGAAAGCTTGGGTACATTGTGTAACTACCTTGAAGTCCTAGGATGAGTCCAACAACTTTAAGATTTCCACAGATCAACCATTTATGTTCCTGGTAGTTCAGAGCAGACAACAGACATTCCATGCCTTTGTGGGATTCTTTCATTTTAACCGAGTGCCCAACAAGGATCGATGAAAACTTATTTCCGTTATTCAGAAGAACTGCCTTGAGACTTCTGTTAGATGAGTCAATGAAAAGTCTCCATTCCATTGCATCATACTTCAGACCAAGTAATTCAATCAGATCAGCAATATTGTTACAGTAGACCAGTGAAGATGCTTCATCAAACGTGAAGACTTTTCTAAATTCTCTCTCGCAGTCCCGATACCAATAGAATGTTGTTCCTGGTGCCAGTAGACGTTTCTCTCGTAGACGAGAACCCAGCAGCTGGGCAGACTCCTTGGAAGAGATCAGGTCTCATGTCAGGTCATTGAGTTCGGCTTGGGTTGAAGACACCAGTTGGTTGTCTTCTTTTGGCCTGTATGAACCACACTCAGCTGTATCAGTCATGCCACTAGATTCAGAATCAGAACTAGATTCCATGGTGACATTTGGCTCTGGAACAGGCAGATCAGGGTCATGGAGCAGATATGGGGGACTGGTTTTATGGCAGAAGGAACATCAGGGTATTGAACATGGTACTTGTTTTTGCGATTGATGCCTTTTAGATGTCATGCAAAAGTAGCAGTCAGTAACGTGATCTTTCCCTTCCCTCCACACCATTGGGACACCAAATGGCATACTCTTCCTTTTCTTGTTCCTCCAATCCTGTAAGTTCTCTACACGTGTTTTGGAGCAGATATGGGGAGCAAATGGCTTATCCTGGTCCCCTAGTTTGACTCCAAAGTAAGCTTGATATTCCATCTTCACAAAATCCATAGTTTCTGCTTGACGGTCTGGAAGAACCACATGTCTGCAGATGTAACAGAACCTATTAGGATGGTTTTTACACTTCCAATCCATTTTTATACATATCTAGACCTGAAAAGAGAAAGGAAAAAATGATTAAAAGTTACCCACGACCTGGTTTTGCAAAAACAAAGCCCATAAACGCTTGATAATTGCGATATTTTGGAAAAATATGCTGGAATAAAAATAGACTTTATACTAGAACCAGACCTGACCCAGGAAAATGAACTATACTTTGGGTAAAGAACTTGTAAAACCTTGTCAGCCGAGTAACACATTTTAGGTTTAACAGCAAAATTAGATTTCAAATTTGTCAAAGTTGTACATGAAGTTAACATTACAATAATTGAAAAATCAAATTAGACAAATAAAGCGTCTTAAGCTATATCTCTGTGAGGAGTTTTGAGAATGGTTGAAATGTCCCTAATTTCTACTTAATAATAATTTAGATGAATTTGTCACTGCAAGAAAATATCCTATCATAGAGAGAGAGAGAGAGAATTCATGATACAATGCGCTATGCGTTCAGGATTACTTCCACCATTACAGGAGAGAGAGAGAGAGAGAGAGAAAGAGAGAGAGCAGAAGCTACAAGTGAAACCAGTAAACTTAGATAACAGCTCACTCAGATGCGTTAACACTGGCTTTACCAAGAGACCTTGGGCTTTACAGCTTGGCAGGGTACTCATAACATATAATGCTGGCCAACATTTCACAGGCACTTCTATGAAGGATTTCCACACAGGTTCTATATGCAAGTTTTATTGAGTTGAATAAATTTTAAGAATAACCTGCTGGAGTTTTCTCTTGAAAATACGTATTTGTTAAAGTAAGAATCCAAGTAAACTTTAAGCTAGAATTAAGTAGCAAATAAAAAATTATCAGATATGATTCATGAGAATGACGAAGCAGACAGTGGAAGAAACATTCGTTTCTTACTACTGTAATTTTGTTATAGTAAGCTTCGATATAAGAAAAACAAAATCAACTCGTTTGAGTATTGCTAAATGCCTCAATCACTTGGCTGATAGTGTTCTAAACAAAGGGAGTTACTGGCAGGGCGAATAAAGGACGAAGCTATTGACGGTTTGAACTCTCCCGATCCGTCTGCCCGGAACCAGAAATATCACAGTTTTTGAAAGTAAATTGTATTTTTCCTTACTATACAAACCTGACGTCCTTTACACTAGGAATTGCTTACAGCAAAGCTTGGACACAGCCGTTAAAACTCTTGAACAAGGTGGTTAGGTATTAACTTCCTTATGTACGGTAGTCCGGGAGACTCACCTGCTTGGATGCAAGCATTCCACGTTGACTTTCAGCCTAAGTTTCAGATTAAGGGGCGGCATGAGGTGGGCATTAGTGTAAAGGACCTCAGGTTTGTATAGTTAGGAAAAATATAATTTACTTGTAAAAATCGTGATTTGTTCCTACGCGATATACGAACCCTAAATCCTTTACAACAGGAAGACCCACTTATTGGAGGGAGAAATCTGAGCAAGTCGAGCATGTCTCTAGAACTGACTGGAGTTCAGCACACCTGGGCTACTCCTCCTGGTCGAAAGAGCGAGGAGGAGTGCCCTGCCTCTGACAGATTGCTTAGAGTATAAGAAATGCGAGACCAAGAGTCAGATTTCTGGGCCTTTTCGAAATGAGTGAGGAATTGTAACTCAGACACAAAAAAAAGCTGGGAAGAATATTAAGAGTCTGTAGCATTAAGTCAGAGAACCGAGAAGGGTCTGCTTTATTGCCAGAGTCTCCTTCCTCTTCTCCCTAGAGGAAGGAGTGGGATTGCTTCTGTGATTTTAACAAGAAAAATAGAAAGGAAGCTCGATGTGTAGACTTACTGCATCAGGTGCCAGTTCAGCAAGTGTAGGTTTGAATGCTATTCTCAACCTGAAGGAAGAGAAATAGAAGGAGGAGGAGGAGAGGTCAATCACTCTCGAATCCTTCTCACCTCTAGACCCGCACACCTTAGGAGAGATGCAACTTGTCCTCTTGAAGGAGCCAGTTAAGAAAACACAAGTTCTTGAACACTCACTGAAGGTCCGAGGAAAAAAGGTTCCAAGGATTTGTGGCCACAGACCCGAGGGTAGAAAGACACAAATCTGGTCCTGATGAGACTACATCTATCTTCCAGTCCGACAATGAAAGGACAAGCCACTGGTACTGTGTACTCTCAGGAAGCATACATGTGATGTTGTTGCCAGCTGCAGAAAACCTCCTCCCGATTTTGCAAGGCCAGGAGAGAGACATGTCCTTAGGCACTTCTCCTTTGGTGAGTCAGTACTGGAGGAAGGTTATCGACATCTAAGTTAAGGGTGTCAAGTCTTCTGCAGGTACAGCAACACACCGATAAGACAATGTAATGAATTTAGGAACTTTTTTTATTTCTTTATATATTATGTTATTGGGATAGCCATTAATTTTGAAATAGTTTAACAGAAACTTTATTACAGAGTCAAACGCCTGTCAGGAGCTGCAGAGAGAATATGCTCTATGTATTAAAGTCTTAGTGTTATTTATTTTAAAGTTAAAGAAAGTAGCACTTTGGAAATTCATTCCAAGACCGGTAAAAGTAGACTTTCTAAAAATGCTAAAACTTAAGAGCGACTTATTGTTTGGGGTAGTTTTTGTAATGCTTACGTCTGAAAAGTTAAGAATGTTATTTTTTTCATGTTCCACGGTAAACTGAATACATGGGTGTTTACTATTCAAGTAGTCATGGAACCGCTATACGTGACTTAAATGCCTGAAAACCAAAAATGTGTCGTCAACATACCTGTGATAAACGATTGGCTTAAACTCTAGGGGACAATCATCAAGCCATCGTTTTTCATGAAAACAAAGAAATATGTTGGCTATTGGGGCTGAAAGGGGAGATACCATGGCGAAACCCTCAAATTGTTTGTAGTGCAAGTTATTGAATAAAAAGTGGTTATCGTTTATGCATAAGTTAAGAAGCGTTTTAAAAGCATTTCTTGAAATATTTTTCACTTGTTCAATGTTACTGTAAACAGAGTTTAAAACTATATTAATCGTTTCCTTGATAAGAACGTTTGTGAACAGGGAGGCGATGTCAAAGCTTGCTAGCAATGCACCTTCGGGTATTTCATGAATTGGTGATGTTCTTGAACTCATATGTGTTTTTTAATGTTTACTGATTTTCTGTCAACGACTGTTGAAAACTTATTAGAAATTTCGCTAGTTTGTAGGATGGTGCTTTAAAGGCAGACTTTTGGTAGTCCGTATAATATTGATGGTGAAGACCCACTTACAAACAACTTGTTACATTCTTCTTCACTAATCGAACCATTCTTTCTGAGCTTTCTTAATTGGTAATTGATTTTGTTTTCTGTATTCAAGTTTGTTTTTTATATATCTTCTTGAGGACATTTCATAAATTTTGAATTGTCAGAGAGAACAGCTTCCATCTTTGCAACATAATCGGCTCTGTTTAATATGACAATGCCGTTACCCTTATCGGGCCTAGATATTACAATGGTTTTAGTCATTTTCAATTGTGTTAAACGAATAACGAAAAAACTTGGGAATTTTAGTGATAATGCTTTTTATTTTATTCACGCACTCCCAAATTCTCTTTCATAGATAGGTTGTTGCCTCAGTCGGTAGAGCAAGTGTTCGAAGCATAACAAAATGGACTTCTTGGGGTATTTGAACAATGGGAGGCAGAAGCTCATTCCTAGTGATAACAGAAACTTTTCTCTGCTGCTGAGTGCACAGTTCGAGTAATTGTAAATGCACTTGTCCTCGTTGTTACGGTTTAGGTCGAATGATCGATCCTCCCCAATTGACAAACTTCCTTCTGTGAACACTTGCTACCTGTTCGTTATGCCTCAGGAGGGAGTTTTGAATGACATTTTTCACGTGAGTAAAATCAAGATTACTAAGAGCATTCCTCAATGGCGGCGATATCCTGCTTCAGTCAGGCAGACTGTCTCCGTTTGTGGTCGATTTCTTGCAATAAAAGTGTGTTGGCAATCCTCATAAGCGGGCGATTGGGTGAAGTTCATTCTATATACTTTAAACCTTAAAAATTTCTGTATAATATTCTGCGAAAAGCATCTTTTCAGAAAGTCCACGTCCAATGAAACCTTTGACTCTCTCTTTGCCAGCTTTTCCCATTTCCGTACGTTTCTGATAGTCTGGACATCATATCTTCTTCGGATTACAGTGAAAGTAGACAGATGTTTTGGAAATCTCAATCTCAGTAGGAAAAGAAGAGCGTAGGTTAAGAGACACCACATTAACCCCAAGTTAATATTTACCATCAACCATACTATCCAAGCGTTGTTAAACCATAAGGATAAACTACTTTCAGATCTTTTGTCTGACATCACTTATATTTACAAGTGTGACGCCTGTAGCGCCGCCTATATTGGCCAGTCAAAACGGTCGGTCCGGACAAGATCTTCCGAACATTATGGCATTTCTCCTAGTACTGGTTGCTTGCTGGCGAAGCCAATCAGACCACCGATTTTACAGCACATAGAGGAATGTAATACAGGTAGAAGATTGGAAAATTTTAGTGTGCTTGGTACTTTTAGAGAAGAGTCATTATTGAGAATCTCTGAGTCGATAGAAATATTCTTAAGGAAACCAGTTCTTAACCTTGACAATTCATCTTATCCGTTGCTTTTAATATAAATCATTCAGTCATTCATTTGTAGTGTAAACTTTCCATCTCTGTCTTTCCCACCATTTTGTTTTTAGTATACTGTTGTAATTTATTTTAAAGATCTAATCTATTTTATTTGTTAGTATGCTGTTGCAATTTATTTTAAAGAATTTTACCATTATCTTATTGTTGCTACTTCTACTCAGCTTTGTCAGCCAATAATTAAATAATCTTTTAACTACTATTAAAATACTGTAATGTCTCTTTTTGGCTTGAAAATGTTGTTATAAAGAAACAACGAAATGCGTCGCAAATAAAATGTGGTATGTATATATATGTATATGTATAGTATATGTATATATATATATATATATATATATATATATATATATATATATATATATATATATATATATAATATATATATATATATATGTATATATATACATACATATATATATATATATATATATATATATATATATATATATATATATATATATATGAAGATAAAAGGGCCATAAAACTATTTGAACGTCGCAATAGTATATATATTTCGAGCACTGTCTGTACCAAAGGAAGGTGCTGGGATCTGCTATCATTATTCAAACCAACAATAGAACAGCGAAGCATGGCTGTGGGGGGGATGACACAGGGTAGCTATGAACAATCGCACAAGCACAAAGATGGAAAAATTCAGGAGAAAAGATACAAAAGTGACTGCCAACTACACCTGCACTTTACCGTCCTTTCCCCTGGGTTCCGCTTCGTAACAGTCATAGATGAAGGAAAGGAAATCCACTCCGAGATCATCAGGTAATGGTCCAAGGCTGGCCACGTGAGCCACAAGGGTAGGGGGCGGCCCCACAGATACGCACAGTTCCGAAGTTCCGAACTGGGTTAGAGTGGGGCGCACTGTGAGACTAACTCTCCCTGGTTGTCCTTCTTTATTAGCTTCGTTTTGCACTCCGGCAGTTTGTTGGCTTAATTCTCGGCGTTTGGTAGCTGGTGCCCGGTGGTTTCTGCAAAGACAGGCAGGCGGCAGACAAACAAAGAGAGAAATGCACGAGAGAGAGAGAAAGAGATTCTTTTGTGCTTTTCAACTTTCAATTTCCCATTCAATTCAATAAAGTTCTGTGAAGTAATCCAGTCATTTCGTGCTCTTAGAGGGAATTCTGAGAACGTAAGATTTATATCAAAGCAAGTCTGAATATTTGGCGGCCTCACCGCATGTGTTCAACCCTTTGTATGTCTTGCACGTGTGTTTTTTAGCAATACAGTGTTCCAGATGTCCCATCACCTTCATAACCTGCTATGAGGTGGATCTTCCTTCTCCTTAAACGCTCTGGGGCCCTATATCTGAGCGCTAAGTCTTAAGTACCCGTAGGAACACAACCACGTGTTTCCAGTGCTACAAGCAACTGTTTCATAACCAGTAGAGCCCTTACTGACACCATGGGCTGCGTAGAGTAGTCTGCAATTACACCCCCTTTAAATTTGATCCTTAGAGTTTTCCTTACATTTTCCTTACATTAAATCAAATCTTGGTCCTAAGCCTTAACTTTTGTTTATAAATCAGACTCCATAAGACCCCGCTGTTTGAAGAAGTCTGCTGTAAGTATTCCATTGCACATGCCTTCGAGTCCTAAATCTATTAACTAATGTTTAACTGAGGCTATTTCAGCACAGTTATAAACATTTTTATGAATGAAAAATGTCACTATCTTCTGAAATATGATCCCCGATGGCCCAGCACTGGGTGCCAGAGTGGCTTTGTTGCTGCTGGTCTCTTCGGTCGCTGCCGCTGCCGTTTCTGAGAATCGTTGCATAACAATGGCGCCTTAAATGCACGCAATCGTCACTTGTCTTTCAAATTTCTCCCCTCTATATCGACAGCTCTTGAGGGGAAAGCCGGATTTCGGTCGCAAGCCTTGTTGTCACCTCTTATGCGGGCTTTTTCTCTTTTGCAATCCAGTGACTCTAAAATGTGCAGTTATTTTGCAAGAATTATGATCAATGTGATTTAAAGTCAGATTGAGTCATTGTTAACACCTCAGTCAGTGGGATTCGGCAGCTCTTCATGAATACATTACATTTAGTTACTCAGATACAAAGGGAGTCAGTTGCCCTGCTGTCTGACTTCTTCCCTTGCTGAATCGAGACCTTAGGTGAAGATTTTGACCCGGAAAATGGAGCTCACATTTTTCGCGACAGCCATCTCCAGTTTTGCATATATGTATGTATATATATATATAATATATATATATATATATATATATATATATATATATATATATATATATATATTATATATTGCTACTTTCAAAATGCATATATCTCCTCTATGACTGTATAAAATGTTATGTAGAATTGTGCAACATTTTTTCAGATTCCTAAATAGCTTAGAGATTGGATGTTTTAAATGTGTGTTCAGATTTCGCATAACATATTATAAAAAGAATATATATATAAAGTAGAAGGTAGAAAGAGAGGGAATATCTTTGTCCGTTCAAAGCTAGAGTTGTTTTTCCTAATCTGTCAACACGTTTGATAAGCGAGCTCGAGACTTCATTTGTGTTTTGAGAATCTGTCATGAAGTAAGATAAGGGGCTTCTGCTTCGGTCGATCGAGACGAATACATGTCTTTTTTTTTTTAACAGACTGGTCTCATACGTTAAGTCTTTGTCAAAGCCACATGCAGATTGTACATTTTGTATGTAAAATTGCGTGAGATTTCGAAGCTTCTGGAAGCATTTGTGCCAAAAACGTTTTGTGTCATCTCCCCAGTCCAGTTTCCGCAAGGGAGAAGAATTTTATTAGATCTCAGATACTCGAGGCGTTCAGATCTCTCTCTCTCTCTCCCCCTCGACATCCTTGAGATTATATTAACGTAACATAAATTGGTCACTCGTAACTTGAGAATTTCATATTTGATATTTCTTAGAGTTTATTTAGTATTATTTAGTGTTTTTTGTGGAATCTAAACAAACGTTGTTGTAACGGCGCCTGGTTTTTGTGAAAGTGTAAAACAAGACTGCAGCAAAGAAAGAAGTTGGTATACCAAAAAGGTTAAGTGTGTTATATTTTTATTAGTTACAACTAATAACAGATAGGAACAGTGGTTAACTAATAACAGATAGGAATAGTGGTTAACTAATAACTGATAGGAACAGTGGTTTGGTAAAAACTGATGGTTACAATGTTTTGAGTGAAAAGATTTACACTTTTACACATTGCAAATTTTTGTTTTGTGTTTGTTTCATTTTGTGCATTTTTCATTTTCTTGTTGAAGTGTGCCGTTTTATTTTGATACTGTCCACATTTTTCTGTATTTTCATTTACATTCACAATTTAATTGACTTGGTTATTTTCATTGCTTAATCATTGCACATTTAATTTAATTTAACACTTGTGAATTAATTTGCATTTACTTAGAATTTTTTTCAAGTTTTATTATTGTTTAGCACTTGTGAATTAATTTCAAATTTTCAATTATTGCCTAACACTTTTGAATTTCAATTGAATTAATTTTCTTAAATTTTGTGATAAATTAATTTTGATTAATTTTACTTAATTTAATTCAAGAATTCATTAAACTTTACTTTGTTTTCAAGTAACAGTAATTTTCCCTGATATTGTGAATTTCACTTATAAACTTTGAGTTTAATAATAAATTTTTTTATTTAAAATTTTTATAAGTGTTTTTATTTTTATACCAGTATATTTACATATGATTATGATTATGTTAGGTAGAAACATAGAGTGGTGATTAATCTGCTTTCCTTCAATTTACTTGAAATGACTTAGAACCAGGGAAGTACTTAGACTTCTGAAATCAGGGAATTACTTAGACTTTTAAAGTTGTTGATGGAGTGATGCCCTTTGATTAATTTAATTACTTACAAGATTACCTCACACCTGTTTGATGAACTTAGTCCTGATTTTCTGCAATACTAGTAAGTTGTTAAGGGATCACTGTTGCCTTTAGAGTATTCAGTCGTTTAATACCTGTGATGAGGGTTCAGGTGTCTGGCTTTTGTGAGGTAACAATTGATGAATGGTAACCAGATACTTGGCACTTAGTAACAAAAATATATGTATATATATATATATAGTATATATATATATATATATATATATATATATATTATATATTATATGTGTGTGTGTGTGTGTGTGTGTGTAATGTGTGTGGCATATATATATATATATATATATATATATATCATATATATATATATGTGTGTGTGTGTGTGTGGTGTGTAATGTGTGTGCATATATATATATATATATATACTATATTATATATATATATATATATATATATATATATATATATATATATATTATTATATATTGCTACTTTCAAAATGCATATATCTCCTCTGTGACTGTATAAAATGTTATGTAGAATTGTGCAACATTTTTTCAGATTCCTAGATAGCTTAGAGATATGATGTTTTAAATGTGTGTTCAGATTTTGCATAACATATTGTAAAAGAATAAATATATAATGTAGAATGTAGAAAGCAAGAGATTTTCTTTGTCCATTCGAAACTATGATTGTTTCCTTATTATATCAGCACTGTGAGATTAGAGGAACTCCGAGATTTCAGTTTGCTTTCCTAATCTGTCAACACGTTTGAGAAGCGAGCTCGAATCTTCAATGTGTATTGAGAATCTGTCATCAAATAAGATAAGGGGCTTCTGCTTCGGTCGATCGAGTTGAATACATATATTTTTTTTAACAGACTGGTCTCATACGTGTATGTTTTTGATCAAAGCCACATGCAGATTGCACATTTTGTATGTAAAATTGCGTAAGATTTGGAAGCTTTTGGAAGAATTATAGTCTCAAAATGTTTTGTCTCCCCTGTCCAGCTTCCATAAGGGAGAAGTATTTCATTACATTTTCGATACTCGAGGCGTTCAGATCTCTCTCTCTCTCTCTCTCTCTCCCTCGACATCCTTGAGATTATATTAATGAAACGTAAATTGGTCACTCATAACTTGAGAATTTCATATTTGATATTTCTTAGAGTTTATTTAGTGTTAAATAGTGTTTTTCGTGGAATCTGAACAAACATTGTTATTGCAACGGCGCCTGGTTTTTGTGAAAGTGTAAAACAAGACTGCAGCAAAGAAAGAAGTTGGTATACCAAAAAGGTTAAGTGTGTTATATTTTTATTAGTTGCAACTAATAACGGATAGGAACAGGGGTCAACTAATAACGGATAGGAACAGTGGTTAACTAATAACTGATAGGAACAGTGGTTTGGTAAAAACTAATGGTTACAATGTTTTGAGTGAAAAGATTTACACACTTACACATTGCAAATTTTTGTGTTTGTTTCATTTTGTGCATTTTTTTTATTTTCTTGTTGAAGTGTGCCTTGTTATTTTGATACTGCCCACATTTTTCTGTATTTTCGTTTGCATTCACAATTTAATTGACTTAGTTATTTTCATTGCTTAATCATATCACATTTAATTAAATTTAACACTTATGAATTAATTTGCATTTATTTAGAATTCTTTTCAAGTTTTATTATTGTTTAGCACTTGTGAATTAATTTCAAATTTTCAATTATTGCCAAACACTTTTGAATTTCAATTGAATTAATTTTCTTAAATTTTGTGATAAATTAATTTTGATTAATTTTACTTAATTTAATTCAAGAATTAATTAAACTTTACTTTGTTTTCAAGTAACAGTAATTTTCCCTGATATTGTGAATTTCACTTATAAACTTTGAGTTTAATAATAATTTTTTTTATTTAAAATTTTTATAAGTGTTTTTATTTTTATACCAGTATATTTGCTTATGATTATATTTATGTTAGGTAGAAACTTAGAGTGGTAATTGATTTGCTTTCCTTCAATTTACTTGAAGTGACTTAGAACCAGGGAAGTACTTAAACTTCTGAAATCAGGGAAATACTTAGACTTTTAAAGTTGTTGATGGAGTGATGCCCTTTGATTAATTTAATTACTTACAAGATTACCTCACACCTGTTTTGATGAACTTAGTCTGATTTTCTGCAATACTGGTAAGTTGTTAAGGGATCACTGTTGCCTTTAGAGTATTCAGTTGTTTAATACCTGTGATGAGGGTTCAGGTGTCTGGCTTTTGTGAGGTAACAGTTGATGAATGGTAACCAGATACTTGGTACTTCGTAACAATATATATATATATATTAGGGCTTGTGCCTTGTATGATAAGGCGCCCTATGAGGTAATGTTAGACTTGCGATAATCTATACGCTAAGTCGGTTGGTATTGCACTTCCATCTTCAATGGAGTGTCTGGGGTTTTGTAGATCACTTACGAAGTCGGTATTATCTTTACGACGATGTGTTAAACTCATGGTTCGGTGAGGTTCTTGTAGAAAACACTAAGTATAAAAAATTATATATTCTTCTGAAGTTTTACATGGTGAAGATCAGATATGATTGTACAAGTCTTCTAATAACGATAGCTTGATCGCTTCTGCCAATGATGATGGCTAATCCTATTCCTCTACATGATAAAGCTTAGGTAAAGAGGTACAGGTCTTCTAATGACGATAGCTAACTCTGTTCTGCCCGTCTACCATCTCTGTTACAAGTTATGAAGGAACAGACAGTAGTTCGAACATATGAACATACATACAATGACATAGTTTCATACGAACACACAATCAAATGAGACACGCTACAGATCACGTAGGCCGTTTGAATCATAGGTCGGGGTAGTTGTCTCAAGCAGGGAGCTTGGACTGTTTCAAAACAAATGAATGACCACAGATGACGGCATGTCAACTTAGCCTACATACTTATTGTATACGTCATCTTTAGCGTCTCTAGTCTGATCACATTCCTGCAAGCAATCTTTTATATATATGGACTAACATTCCATATTTTTATTATGTAAACACTTACATTAGCTCGGTCAGCTACCAAAACCAACTACCGAATATTACTCAAACTTGACTTGCATTTGACTTATAGGAGTGTGATACAGACACTATGTGAATATATATATATATAAGTAAATAAAAATTCATGGTGTACATAAATTGATTCAAGTAATAAAATATAAAACAATGATATTGGTAAATAATAGTGATCACGTGATATATAATGATACAGTTTTTTCACTTCATCTCATTAAGATACATATGCTACAGAAAATACTAATGTACTCTGATAATTGCATAGAATGAAGATTAACATGATAAAAATCATATTTTAACTGATAAAAAATTTCATATATGAATTGATAAAATTATTAATGTTTATGCTGATTGATTCGTTGATTTTTATGCTAACTGTTATATATCTGCGGATATTGTTAAGATAAAAGGTAACTGATTGATTATAGGCTACCTGATTTGTTTATACATATGTATATGGATTCATATAATTATGATTAATATATGTGCACTTTAAATAGATTCCTACTGCGTACACGCAAAGATATATTTAGATTCTGTTATTTATGATCATTTATATAAGAGATTCCCAGTGCGTACACGCAAAAAATATATTTCGATTCTGTTATTTATGATCATTTATATATATAGGATACATGATACTTTATATATATATAGGATACATGATACTTTATATATATAGGATACATGACCGAGGTTATACTACTTCACTTTTAACTAGCTTTCGAACAACTTTTCGTCCATTACACAGTTCCAGACAACCACCTATAGCCAATGAAACGGCCTTTTTCAATGGTTAAAACAAGGGGAAAATTTGCCTGGGCGGGTCCAACGTTCTATTTTGCGCTCATACTTATTCTCCGCATCCTAAGCTACACGATTACGTTCGCGATGAATAAAAAAACATCCCCAGCACGAGTCCTTCGCCAGCAAAGTAGAGTTGAATATCCTTCGGGTCGTAAACGTCGGAAGTATGTCCCTTTCGTAGTCGATTCCGACAGTCGCTGGAGCGTTCCGCATCAAAACGAGATTAACGACGAGATACGGTGTCGGTCGAAGAAGTCCATGAAATTCCTTTCACATTGTAGGCGGTTGTTACTTGACTGTAGTCGTCCGCTGCGACGAACGATTTTTTGAAGTTGCGATGTGAAACTCTCGTACTGCAGGATACTGTAACCAGGTTCCATTAATCAGCCTGCAAGTGAAATTATACTTGTCACAAGGGCAAAGTAAATTCAGACGACATCCAAATACAGGGGAGGGGAGAGAGCCATTTAGACCAGACTTAACCCACATGAATTCGCTGATATTTTGGAATTCAAAGAGTCCGCTGTACAAACTTTTTTATCCATGGCATTAACAATGAGTGAACCTATCCAGGTCTATGATGACTTGTAAAAATATCCATAATTATAAAAAATAAATAGATATCATTACGAATCACAAAGAAAATTCGATATTACTGGTAGTAAGTTACTAGACAAAGAAGTGGAAAATGGAGCTATTTGTAATATTGCCAGGCAACATAAGAGTCAAAGAGAATATTAATCATGATTCTATGTGCCCTAACAAAAGTTTCATATTCAATTTTCTCGCGCGCATCCTCTGAGGTTATTTTTTTAAAAACTTTATTAATAGGTAGGAGATGCAACGAAAAAAACCCACTATGTAACTAATTTCTAAATAAACTTTGGGTTTTCCAAGAAAATGTGACATTTTCCCATGAATGTTTTACTTGAATTGTAATAGGCTAATGTTGCAAGTAAATTTTTCATATATACATATCTTGATACTTCTAAATGTCTATGAGGTTCAGAAAAAATTAATTCATTTTGATGTTATATAAATTCTTTTTCCTTATTTTGTTTATTAATTTTAAAATGATTGCAAGTTGCATTGCGCATACCGATAGACACCTGTACCTAACGTCTGCCTTGCCCATGAGAAGTTCGGGCTAAGCATTCCTTTCTCCAGTCAATCTGCTTTTGCAAGCAGAGACGACACACAGATGAAACCTGTGTAAGCAGATTATTGAGGTTAAAAGGAACAAATGCTGATACGGCAATGATGACGTCGTCACTTGGCAGGAGATTGCTCTCAGCCAGCTAAGAGTTACGTTACTTGCTGTAAGAGATACGACTTTAGGATAAATTTTTTGTTTTTTAATACTCGACCCACATGAGAAGAATGTCTGAAAAAAAACAGTACCAAAATTGAACAATATATTAGTTTCATGCTGGAAATCTGCATAATTGTAATTATGTTAAATTAAATATTCCTTATTCAAACTAATGAAAAAAGGTTTCCATACAAATTCTATATATATTATTAGCCCTGTATAAGATTCATATAGGATTATTTCATAGATAACATTTTCACTTCTAGACTTCCTGACTTTAAAATCTCTTTTATTTTATTTTATTTATTTATTTATTTATTATTATTATTATTATTGACTACGAATATAAATCACCGGGACAGACAATATGTCAGTAGGTTTTGGATATGCGTTTGAACTTTTAGCTTATTTGTCATTACTAAAGCGTTAAGTTAGAGTTCAAATCTTTACGCATATGTTATATTTGGATATTTAATTATCTATGGTTACGTTTTGCTTATTGTTTTATCGTGATTCCTTTTTATTATAATTTGTAACCCTTCCGACTTCTTACGGAGTGTATTATATTGACTCCACTTGTATCCATATTTATCTATTTATCTTATATATTTTATTTATTTATTTAATATTTTTTTATATATATTTGATAAATTAATGGTTGGCTTGAATATGTGGAAAAGTGTTTCTAGCGGCGTACCGTATAAGGCTACTTGCGGCATCAATTCTATAGATACAAGATATAAATGATAAAGGTATTTAAAACCGCGAGAACCGCTATAAACCAGTTCGGATCCAATATCACGAGTTGTAACTCGTAAGACATTGACACTTCCTATTTAATTATCAGTTATTCTACCAAACCGATTGACTCTGGGTGATAAAATATATTATTGGTTTTCTTAATGGAAAGGAATTCACACCACGTGTTAAGGAGATTATTATTGATTTACACCACCCGAGTCACAGATTATTATGTGTTGAATTCCATATTTACTGATTTAGCACTCATAAATATTCGTAACGCACTCAATTGCGGTGTTTGTTTTTAGTGCTATTAATTCTATATAACGTGTCAAGGAACTATTAACACTAAGAAGTGTTTATTCCCTCTGTCAGACTCGTAATTCTGTTAATAATTCTACGTATATTCTTTCAAGGATTGATTTGGCACAGGATAGGCCCTTAAACTGACAGGTGTCTTAGTGTATCCCTTGTTTTCATGACACTTGGTTACAATTAGTTATGTGCTTTTTATATCTGTAAGCATTGTAGGGCCAGTAAAATAGTGATTTGGCTTTCTGTGACATACTATGGAACCCTGGATGACGGAATGCAACCAGTTTATGACGATTGGTATGAAAGAGATTATTATTACTACCTGGTCGTTAGTCATCTGCTGTGTTCTTCGGGTTTTCCTCGTCACGGACCTACCTATAATACTATTACATTTGATTACATTATTCTGATACACATACCTTAAGTATACTTTTGCTTTAGGGTTTCTGCTCGAAGTGTGTATTGTTTTTGCTTAGCTGCTGCTGACCCTGTTTTCGTTCGAAGTGTTTATTATTTTGCTTATTGCTGCTGACTCTTGCTTTGTTCAGTTTGTAACAGTTCTGCGCTCCGACCCAGATATTCAATGCTCGCGATCTCTTGGTTTAAGGAATTTTCTTGTTTAGATACGGTTTTAACAATAGGCATGGATGTTTCTATATCTTTTAGTCCAATTAATGGTTCTTTGCTGTATGGTGCGGGATTGCGGGATAATGCGTCAGCTATGATAATTGCTTTCCCAGGTAGATATCTTAACTTGGCTCCAAAGACTTGAATGATCATTTGTCACCGTTCCGAGTCCTTTTGGACTGTGATTAAAGCCTTTGAAAAACTCGGTAAAGGACTCATGTTCAGTAAGGACTTTATCAGGATAGCCATAGATTATGAACTTAAAATGTACTAGTTAGTTAAAGATACCTAGCCCTTCCTTGCCTATTACTGCATATTTACTTTCAGAGGGCTTTAGTTTACGTGAATAAAAAGCTATAGGAAAGAACTGTTTATCATATTGCTGAAGTAGTATCCCTCTTACCCCTTGGTCTGAGGCGTCTGTTGCAATAAAAAAAATTCCTTATTTAAATCAGGGATTTTTTAAGTTAGGTGAGCTGCATTATTCGCTTTTAAGATATCGAACGCCTGTTGATGCTTTTCAGACCATAATAAATCTACGCTCTTCTTCGTAAGATCTGTTAAAGGAGCTGTCATGATTGAAGAGTTACATATTTACATACGATTGTAATACCCACTACAGCGCAAAAGTGCTGTATCCCCCTTTTACGTTAATAAGTACCGGAAAGTTATGAATAGCCGACACCTTACCATGGACTACTTTTAAGACCTTGACCAGACACATAAAACCTAGATAAACATGTTCGGTTTTAAAAAACTCACATTTAGATATTTTACTCTGAGATTATTTGTCTTTGTCTCTGTAGCACTAGCTCTACTTTATGTGAATGTACTTCTAAGGCATTAGAAAAGATTACAAGATCATCCATATAGGCATGTAGGTTATCCCCTAAAAGTCTCCAAACACTATATTGTAATTGGGGCGCAACGTAAGCCGGAGGCATACGTAAGAAATTGATAATGTCCCCTGAGTGTGCTGAAAACGGAGTATGAGGTACAATCACTTAGGTAATGGTATCTGGTAAAAGCTTTTAAGTAAGTCCAAGTTGGTGAAAAAAATTTATTCTAACCTAACAGAGATAAGATGTCGTCGGTACATCGCACTGGAAACTATCGGAAGTCGTTTCCTTGTTTAAGCGACAGTAATCTGCGCAGATACGCCAAGTCCGATCTTTTATGGCATGACGTTTGAGGGAAAAATTATATGGGCTATTTGATTTCCTGATGGCTCCTATTACTAACATTTTTCAACTTCGTCATTTATCTCTATTTTAAAATTTCATTGAGAATCTATACGAAGGTACGTAAATAGCTTTATGTTTGTCCTTAGACCGTGTTTTGTGTTAAATTACATCCGTTTTTCCCATAGATCACTCGCAAGTGGAGAAACTTCCTGGTATTCAGGTAAAAGATAAAAAAAAAAATTTCTGCTGAATCACCTCTGCTTGAATGACTTTACGGATATTACTTTATTTTTGATAGATTATCAGAGAGATTCATCCACGACCGGTTGGGCGTGATTAAAAAATTAGCAACAATAAAAAATGCGATATTTATAACTTCCGTATCCACGATATGTATACTTTTAGGGCTTTGTTCGCGGAAATCGTTATATTTCAGAGTGTCGGGAAGGATTAAAATTTCATTTCCCAGCAAAGTCTTTTTACACGCACTAAGACATTCGAGGGTGCATGCTTCTCGAGATTTTGCGTGCAAAGTACGACTGCGGTTGTGGGAGAATTCTGTTGGGTCATTTGAACAATGTTACGATTTATGAGACAAATGTATAGTTCCTTTATATAAGTTATTATTTGATTAACTGTCTCATTTTTGTTCAAACGGATTTTAATATGTTTGAAGGTTTATAGGATTTTCCTTTGATAAACACGCCTTATTTTTGCAGGATGTAAGATAATATTTTGTATACCCCTAGATGAATCTTACAATTACACTAGATACAGATCAATGGGTTTATACTATAGAGGTATCTGTAAGCGCTCGCTTATCCGGACTTCTCATTAGGGAAGTTCGAACAACAGACGGTGAGTCCGTAAATACAGGATATTACGTCTACTAAAGAAATAAACAAGATATTCTAATTTTTATGGCGCGTACAGTCGGGCTTTATCCACCACTACTTATAATAACTTATGTATTAAAAAAAAACGAAAACCTGCTCTGATTACTTTATACGGTCGTGTGTTTCATAGGAAAAATCCTTTTTAATTCAAAAAGATATCGGTATGTATGAACCAACATCGCTTTTCCCCACTCTGCTAGAGTCGCTTATTGTATGGAATTTGCTATGCTTTGAACACTTCGGCAGATCTGACTAACCTTGACCGCTTGACTAGGTGACACAGTCACCGAGTTTGCTTGTTTGATTCTGAACGGGCTACTGTTTCTATTTCTTTTTGTAATAATTAGGATCCTTCTCTTTATTACCATCGGCAACGTATTGTGTGTTTTTAGCATTATGTTGCTGGTTACGTATAAAGCAATGAATGACGAACTATTAGGAACTGAGCGATTACTAATAAGACAAGTTATCACTACTGCATTTAATATTAACTGTTTGTACTTCATTCTTTGCTAAAATTTGAAATAGTGAGGGATCCTGGTCAGCGCATTTAGCCTGATGAAAGTTTTTTACAGACATGTTATTCCTTGCAATCCAGCCATATTTTTAAAGTTAAGTTGAGTCATTGAGGTTCGATATTTTATATTACTCAAAAAACTCAAGGCTAAAACTGCGATCGGGACTTGCAAAGGAGCATTTATTGTCATGACCCGAAATAGTGTTACCTCTAATTTATCTAGATTTGTACGGGTGTTCCACTTGTTTTTGTGTGTTTTCTAATCACTACGGTGCCTAACGACCCTATCCATGCATCTGTATAAATACAGACGTCCACTGCGTAAACGCATATTCACTGTTTAATATGATTTGTTACGTAAGGGATTAATAATCACCCAAAATGATAAAATTAACATAGTATATGATTATGATATTTCAGTAGAACTTCTGGAAACAGACACTCAAAGATAAAAAACTCGCAGTAGCGAAATCTCAATGATGTAGATAATTTCTGTAAAAAAGTAAGATTAAGAATGTCTCGTAACTTCAGCCACAGGAATAACGAAATTCGACCTGCAAAGGAAACACTCAAAGTTACTCCAAATGAATAAAAAATTGTACTTAGCTTGCTTTTGTGGGAAGTCACGGTGTTCCGATAACGACACACGGCCTTGGTCCTCCTTCTCTATTTAGCGGATGACCTGGTTTGGCTTCAGTATCCCCCGTGCGCGTTGTTTCGATGATTCGAGCCCTTGAAAGATCCGATGCTGCAGACGCGTTCGGTTTGTTTCTTGGAGTGCCGGAAACGCTCACTAACGATGTTTTCTTGAATGATTCTAATGAGAGACGAAGCTTGCGTTGTCGTAGGAAAAAGGACACGTCGGTTTTGTTTCTTGAAGTTATTCACTAACGATGATACTAAGTTGCTTGACGAATCTTGTTGTTTTCTGAAGTCGCTCACTAACGATGATACTATGTTGCTTGAAGAATCTGCTGCTTTCGTCGTCGTTGACTTCATGATTTATTATTCTGTTTTTTCTTCGTAGGACATTGTAGAGTTCTTCTGGTACGCTGGCCACCAATATTAGGGCTTGTGCCTTGTATGATAAGGCGCCCTATGAGGTAATGTTAGACTTGCGATAATCTATACGCTAAGTCGGTTGGTATTGCACTTCCATCTTCAATGGAGTGTCTGGGGTTTTGTAGATCACTTACGAAGTCGGTATTATCTTTACGACGATGTGTTAAACTCATGGTTCGGTGAGGTTCTTGTAGAAAACACTATATTCTTCTGAAGTTTTACATGGTGAAGATCAGATATGATTGTACAAGTCTTCTAATAACGATAGCTTGATCGCTTCTGCCAATGATGATGGCTAATCCTATTCCTCTACATGATAAAGCTTAGGTAAAGAGGTACAGGTCTTCTAATGACGATAGCTAACTCTGTTCTGCCCGTCTACCATCTCTGTTACAAGTTATGAAGGAACAGACAGTAGTTCGAACATATGAACATACATACAATGACATAGTTTCATACGAACACACAATCAAATGAGACACGCTACAGATCACGTAGGCCGTTTGAATCATAGGTCGGGGTAGTTGTCTCAAGCAGGGAGCTTGGACTGTTTCAAAACAAATGAATGACCACAGATGACGGCATGTCAACTTAGCCTACATACTTATTGTATACGTCATCTTTAGCGTCTCTAGTCTGATCACATTCCTGCAAGCAATCTTTTATATATATGGACTAACATTCCATATTTTTATTATGTAAACACTTACATATATATATATATATATATATGCACACACATTGAACACACACGCACACACACATATATATATAGACCTGCTTGTTGGTGTGTGCGCAAATAACCTCATAAATATGTAGACAGCATAAATATTTCTTTCACCTTTCAACATAGATGAATCTTTTTTAAACTGCTATTCATTTCCTCATCCATCCGCCCTTCTACTGACCGTTCTTCCAATCTACGCATAGTGCCATAGCGAACAACATTGAATCGTGCATCCCAATTACGTTAACTTTCCTTTTTTCAACGATCTCCCCTAATCATTGTATTTCCTCATCCCTTCCTTCGCTACTTGAATTCACCCCTCACCATCTCTTATTTTTAAGCGACTAAACGCCCTCCCTTTTTCCAATCCTCCTCTCTCATTGTTCCTCACTTGCTTGAGAGAGGTTATTATCATCCGCTTTGCTAACTATGCCCAATTTCGCATGGAGACCGTACCCATTTTGCATTGACTTCAGGACAGGACGGACCGATTACATGATCAGCTAATGGTTGAATTGCCTTTATTAGTGTCTTTTTTTTTTTCCTCGGCCAAATCAGAGATAACGCACCTGACCTCAAGGGTCACGTGACCCGGCAGAGCAATTTTGCCCCAACAAAGGGGAATGATCGTTAATTCTTTTATGGGTCATGTAATGCAGCGTCGTCTTTTTGAAGCTCTGTGCAAAGTTGATTGGCAATGGCCTTTGTAAGCCAGGTTTCAAAGGGGATTCGCTGTTCTGTCAGGGAATTCATTTTATATTGGAAAAACCCATTTCATCTTTTATAGACTTTGATGAAAGTGGTAAATATCCTCCAGCAAAGGATTCGATTTAGATACTCCTTTGTAAGGTTTGCATTTCATCAATAGTTTTTATCGTGATATGTTAGTCATTCTTGTCCAGAACCGGTCATAATGTAGGAGTATGCAATTAGCAAATTTATGATGCGCCTGTCATGAAACCTCTCGTGTTTTTCTATGCATATTTGAAACGTTATTTGGCTGCTGCTCTTGACTGGTAGAGCGAAGATTATCTCGAAGAGTTGGAATGGTCGAGCATTTTGTGTGAAGATATGGGGAGGGCCCACGGGTCACTAGCTGTATGTGTCTGTATCATAAAATAATGCTCGCCGCTGACCTGTATTTGGTTAAATTTGATTCAGTTAGCTGTCAGAGAATAATGATGAAGATAAAATATCAAAAAGACGGTCCGCAAATCCATAAAGAAAGGTCATAGAAGACCTAGACCGATGTAATTCGAGGGCGAAAGAGGGAGAGAACTCATTGCTCATCTAACCCCGTAACCAAAAATTTCTGACAAAAACATTAATGAGCAGTTACAATTTTCAGCATATTGACGTTGCTCTCGGCATGTTCAAGTATTGAAAACCGCCTCAAACATTAATGGCAAAATGTTTAAAAGTCGCTTTGAAAACTCTGAAACCATTAACTACAGGAAGGAAATCGTTTAATTCTGATCATGATTAGGGAAAGGTTATGATGACCTACCATGATTGGGCTATTGTCTTAGAGGTGGTGTGCTACAGTAAATAGTAGACAAATCAAAATATTCCCCGTAATAACGTTTTCAATATTATATCGAAACTTTTCACCAAAATGTAGTGGAAAGTGAAGATTTTATACTGAAAGTGGTTTTCTTTTCAAAAGAATATCATATGAAGTATTAATCTCCTACCCAACAAAAGATAAACAAGATCAGAAACCCCCGGCTTCTTAGGAAAAAAAAAAATAAAAATAGAGAATTTCGTTGAATCTCGACCAAAATGCTCAAGTATCTAACGCATCCATAGGTATCTATCTATATCTGTGAAGGCATCCATCTCAACAAGAACTATCGCATCCTTTCAAACGTTAATTGTCCTCTTATTAGAGAACGCCTTCAGAAAAAGAAATTGTTTGGGTGCATTTTGTTCGTACTTGCATAATGGTTTTCTTTTTTCTTCTTCTTCTTTTTAACTCATGCTTCTCCTACTCAGTATGTCCTTTACTAGCAACAGAATATACAGAACTAAAAAGGAGGCTAGCACGTCACTCTGGGTAACTTGCCGTTTTGATTGACTGCAAATAAATTGCCATCAAAGTTTAGCGGAGTTATGGCCCTTTTTATTAGATTATTGTTCATATCATTATTACTCGGCTTTAAACTCGAATGCGAAGGAAGATTTATGCAAGTTAAAGACACATAATTCCACGCGCGAATCAAATGGAAATTAGATTGATAACAAATTTAAAGGCCTTCACACTCAATGTTTCATTCTCGCGAACAAGTTCGTCATGTTGAACGATATATTTTTTTCAGTTTTTAATGCAGAAACTGGTGGCAGTAGCAACTCAAAGCCATTATCTTTCCTAAAGCAGGTGGATACAAAGAGCAGGAAGAAAATAAACCGAAACTTGAAAGATGGGAGAGGAAAAGAATCGAGAAAAAGGATGATGAAAAATTAAAGGAGTCAGGAAAATGAAAGATAGATGAAAAGAACAGGAGGAATCGAGCCAGGGAAAGATAAGGGAAGAGAATACCAATGAGAGTTTCTTCAAATTAAATCATTCTAAAAACGTTAAAGAGAGATCAGTTACAGGTGGAGTGGGATTGATCTGATTTAAGACAAACCAAAATCACTGGAAGTGGCAATATATCATATATTTCCCAAATTGTTAATCATTTTGGCTCCACCTGAAGCTAACGTCGCTCTATAAAGATAAAACCAAATAAATGCTACCTTAACTTTTCATGTACCAATACCCTTGAGGTACACCACCCTCGAGAAATCGGGTTTTACTCGTTATATGACCCCTACTGGACTGGTTAGTATTTTCGCCCAGCACAGTTTATAGCAGATCCATGGCATTATCACTCGCCCTTTATCTGCTGTTTTTGGTTTATCGTCGGCGGTTGGAAGTGTCTATCGTTGTAAATAGGTTGTTTGTTTGTATGGTGTTTTTACTTGCATGGAACCAGAAATTCACATCTCTCACCCCTCAGTAAAATGCCCGAGATTCGAACTCGCGGCCACCGAGGTGGCATGCTAACACCAAACCGACCACGCCACTGAGGCACTTGTAAATAGTGAAAGGAAACCATGACTCATCATGAGAAGAAACGACCGCCGTCTTCTGGCTTCTTTACGAATGAAACTCGGCCTCTAACGTAGAAGAAGAGATCCGACAGTGAGCAGGCAACGCCTCTACAATCCACCCCTTCACCACCACCCTTGTTCCCCCTTACCCCTTCTCCTCCTCCTCAAAGCAACCTCCATATCCAGAAATATTTCTTCTGGTGGCAGTTTATTCCATGTGTCATATTTTGTAGGTGAAGAAGTTCCCACAGTGCGATGTGCTGTATCTCTTCAGTTCTAGTTTCCATCCATTATTTCTTTCCTGATTTTCGTTCAATGTGAAGGGGTTACCGTCTGCTTTTGTTATGCCTTTCAGTATTTTGAATGTCTCTATTGGTTGTCCTTGCAATCGTCGTGTTTCTAGGTCATACATGTTCAGGCTCTCTCTAGTCGTCTTTGGTAACCTACTGGCTCGTACTTGTACCCCTTCTAGTCTATTTATGTCCTTTCTTAGAGCTGGTGACCAAAACTGTACTGCTTATCAAGATGGGGTCTAACTATTGATGTGTAGAGCTTCCGCACTGTTTCCTTGTTCCTGTATTTGAACTGCCTCTTTATGTATTCCACTAGATTGCGTGCCTTCTTTTCAGCTTTTATGCATTGTTTTGTGGCTGTTAAGTCCTTGGTAATAATAACTCCAAGGTCCTCTTCTTGTTCTACACTATTTATGTCATTCCCAGGCAACATGTAGGGTTGTTTGTTCCTATTCGTAACACATTACATTTATCCAGGTTAAAAGGTATTTGCCATATTTTTTATCACTCCCCTATTTTCCTTAAATAACTTCTTAAACTTTCCACTGTATCTGGGTCTGCTGCATTTACACCTACTTTGGTGTCAAAATCAGTGGCGGATTTAACGGGGGCACCTGAACAGATCAATGTGTAAATCTCAAAATCTATAATTGAATTATGATAAAATGTACCCTCTGCACACAAGTAAAATATTGATAGAAACACCGAAAGAAAATTATATAATTATTTTATGCATGTATTTAATGCGCCAAAGAAACTTCACCTGCTATGTCTTCCTAAGCTACAGGTGTTGGAAACAATGTTACAATCTTCAGATTTATAGTCTCTCTCTCTCTCTCTCTCTCTCTCTCTCTCTCTCTCTCTCTCTCACACACACACACACACACACACGCATTGATAGAAACAACTTGTTGTTAAACAGCCAACACGGTTTCAGACAAAACAGAGCCTGCCTATCAAAGCTTTAGGAGTTTTTTCATAACATGCTTGGTATTTACGACATCTACTTAGATTTCCAAAAGGCCTTTGACATAGTTCCACACAAGAAACTAATGATAAAAGTTAAAGCTTTAGGAATTGTAGAAGAAATAGCAGACTGGATCGAAGACTGGCTAACTAATAGAAAACAGAGTCATAATAAATGGTCAAGAATCAGAATGGGCAGATGTGACAAGCAGAGTTGGCCCACTCTTGTTTTTTATTTACATTAATGACATTGATGTAGGATAGCCAAATTTGCAGATAACACCAAATTAGGTGTAAAAGCAGCAGACCCAGATACAGTGGAAAGATTAAGAAGGGATCTAAGGAAAATAGGAAAGTGGTAAAAAATATGGCAAATGCCTTTTAACCTGGATAAATGTAAAGTGTTACGAATAGGAACAAACAACCCATGCCAACTACATGCTGCTTGGGAGTGACATAAATAGTGTGGAACAAGAAGAGGACCTTGGAGTTATTATTACCAAGGACTTAATATCCACAAAACAATTCATAAAAGCTGAAAAGAAGGCACAGAAACTAGTGGGATACATAAAGAGGTAGTTCTGATCTACGATGCCATTTTTTCTTCACAACATTGGCTTTTAGCAGTGTTACCATAAGCAGTTCTTCTGATTTTTTATGTTATTTATGATTAAATGGTTAAAATACATATTTTCCGATGTAGAATTATTTTCCGTGACGTAAAAAAACTATATGTCACTAGCTTAGCATAAAGTATTTTTGACGAAGAAAAATAAAGTATTTCAATAAATTTCATTTCTATAAATAAGCAGGAGATGTTCTATAACTTTATTTTCATAATAAAACATAAAAAAGCAAAGTGAAGTATTTTATTCCTCAGTGCCATGGCCTGTGGTCGGAAAAGCCACGGAGGATTGCCAGATGTCACCAGAAAGCCAAACTAGTAGACGAAATTCCTCACAACAGCAACAAGGAAACGGTGCTGCAGCTCTTCACATTAATAGTTAGACCGCATCTTGAATATGCAGTACAGTTTTGATCAACAACACTAAGAAAGGACATAAATAGACTAGAATGGGTACAAGCAAGAGCCTGAACATGTATGACCTAGAAACAGGACTGCGAGGACAAATAATAGAGACATTCAAAACACTGAAAGACAACAAAAGTAGACAGTAACCAAAAACCAGAAAAATTTCTGCGAAGTTTCTTCAGCAACTAATTAGGGACAAGTTCTGGCCCGATGTTAGGGGGCAATAGATTTACCAAAACGGAAAGTCCCCAGTCCGTGCACAAGGACGAAAGAACTATAAATTTTAATAGAAAAATAAACTTACTCCCATTGCAACACAATTATTTACATATTTGCAACGATTAGGTTTCTCAGGCCACACTCAATAATATCAAAAGGGAAAAATGTGACCTCCTGGTCACACGTGAAACTCTAAGTAAATCACTCAAAATCTGGGTCATCATGAGCAATAGCACAAAAAATCCCCTTGGCACAGAGATCACTGATATATGAATTTTGCTTTAAACAAAGGCCCTAAGAAAAAGATACATTCAATGATTACTCACAGTTACGGTCACTCGGTGGAGACTGTTATTCAGACCTAACTTACTAACACATCTTGCTAGAAGTATGGTCTTTAGTGAACAGAGAGTGATCGAGCATGCGCTCCAGCTTTTATAGCCTGGCCAATTAGTGATTTTTACAGTTCCATTTCAACTTTTCCACTATGCGACTAACTCAATAAACTAATAAACAAAAAAACATAACAACTTCAATGAAACGGTTTTTGATGAAGAATAATCAGTGAAATAATAAATTGACCCAAAACTCTTTTGTGAATGTTAGGACCATTGCATTTCTGCCGCCACTGGGTGAGAAATGGAGGGAAAGCCAAGGCCTCGAGGTGGAGTTCTTTATCGCAGAAAAGCTGTGCACTAATTTTTTTTTTGCAACATTCTCCAACCTTCCAAAAGAAGGAGAGATTAAGAAATGCAAGGGGAGACCCAACTGGGAGGCTAGAATGCGTGGTTCATTACAGGACAGTTAAGCCCCAGACATTTGGCGCAGCACTACCTCAATTGTCTAGCTCTCAACAACTAGACACAACTACAACTACTGAGTGATCACTCAACAACTCATATAAAACTCACTCACTCCACTGGCTGCAGGCCTCCATGGCTCTTTGCCACCACTACAAGAACCTTCCAATGACCACATTCCTGCACAACATCCCACCAATCCCCAGGACCATCCACTCCAAGCTTTATCATGTCCCTTTTTATGTTATCAGACCATCTCATGCAGGGTCTTTCTGGAGGTCTTCTGCCCTCTGATTGTCCTCTAATAATCTGGCTTATCAGTCTATGCTGAGCCCTGGCCACATGCCCTGCCCACCTCAGCCTTTGAGCCATAATTGTGCATGTTATCAGGGGTACTTCTGTCATTTCCATCAATTCATTGTTATGCCTTCTTCTCCATTGCCCCATCTCCACATCAAAGACCGGTCCACATATCCTTCTCAAGATTCTGTTCTCAAACACTTCCAACCTTCGTTCCAGATCCTTTGTCAGCTTCCAGGTTTCGCAACCATACGTTAACACATTGAGAACTTTGGCTAAAGCCCAACTACATCTGGCAGCTGCTGCTATTCTTAATTTTACCTCTTCCTCTACTCTATTTTCAGCTGTAACTGTTGATCCAAGGTATTTGAAATTCTCGACAGCTTCCAACTCCATATTTCCACACCTGATGTTACCTAGTATTCTCTCTTGCCTTGAAACCTTCAAGATTTTGGTTTTAGCCTCATTTATTTCCAGGCCAACTAGATTTGCAGCTTCTCTAAAAATGCTTACTTTTCTATCAATTTCCTGGATGTTTTCACCTAAAAAGTCAATATCATCTGTATAAGCTAATCTATCACACATAGCCTCCCCAAGATGTACTCCATTACTCTGTGGTGTTTGTCTCATGACCCATTCCAGCACTAGGTTAAAGAGAATCGTAGACAGTGCACATCCCTGCTTTAAATCGTTGTCAACTTCAAAAGGATCTGTTACTTTCCCTCCAATCTGTACTCTGTCTCTCATATTTCTGTAACACATTTTTATTGTGCGTATAAGCTTCTCTGGTATTCTGAACTGAAGTCTCTCAATATCCTCCACAACGCCTCTCATTGGATACTGTCATATGCCTGTTTAAAATCTATAAAGGCATGCCAAGAGTCTTTATCATGTTCCGGTATTTGTCCAGGATCTGCCCTACAATAAATATTTGGTCTATGGTTGAAATAGATGTTCTAAACTCTGCTTGGTGATCCCTTACTATGGTCTCACTGTGTCTCTTCAGTCTATTATATAACTGTTCTATCACCTTTCTTGTGAATTGGCACAAACAGTCCCTCCTCCCATTCTTCAAGCATTTCTTCCCTTCTCCAAATTCCAATCACAATTTTTGCCATTGCTTCTTGTAGTTGTCTTCCTCCATACTTCAGTAGTTCTGCACTAATTTCGTCAAGGCCAGCAGACTTATTATTCTTTAGGTGATTTATTATTTCTAGAATTTCCTCTGTGGTTGGATCCTCTTCATCCTTTCCTAATATAATTTCTTCATTCACCCCAGGCTGTTCGGGAGGTGCTGTTCTGTTGAACAAGGTTTTAAAATGTTCTACCCATTTCTCTTCAATTTCCTCTCTATCTACTAAAAGATTGCCAGTTCTACTGTGCACCTTTCCTTGTCTGGTCTGGTATCTTTCCTGATTTTATTTATACCATGGAACTCAGCCACCACATTTCCCCGTTTGCTGTTGCTCTCAACCTCTTCCAACTCCCTATTGATCAGCATTCTTTTCTTCCTTCTGTTAGTGCTGCATGCCTCATTTCTTGCCTCTGTATATATCCTTCTCCTCTCTGCATTTCCCCTATTCTCTATCCATTTTTAATCTTGTTTCTCTTTTTCTTTGGGCTGCCTCTGCATTCCGTCGCTTCGCCCTGCCAACAGTTCTCTCTGCTGCTTCCAACACTATAGGTTTTACTTGGTTCCAACTTACATCATCATCCACCTCTAATGCTGCAACTCTGTCCTCTACTTCAACCTGACATTGCAGTCTTCTTTCCTCTTTCTTCAGTTTCTCAGTATCTATCTTAGATGTTTGCCCTCCATTCTTTCTCTTTGTTGTTAATTTTATAAGTATTTTTGCTGCCACCATGTAATGATCTGAATCACATTCCAATCCCCGGTGTGCTCTCATATCCATCAGCGCAGATCTAAATTTCATTTTGACTAAAATGTGATCAATTTGATTGGTTGTATTTCCATCAGGTGAAAGCCTTATGTTTTTCTTTGTGTGGGAACAGAGTGCCTCCTGCTAATAAATTGTATTCTGTAGCGTTTTGCTAGCCTAATCCCGTTGTCATTACTACTTTCATGTAAGCAATGTGTGCCTATAGTTCCCGAAAAAGCTGCTATTTCTTTACCTAATATAGTTCATATCCCAATATTATCATTCATATCTACCTATACTATCAGCATATCGTGCCCTAATACTTTGTTTAAAACCTCCTGAACTTCACCATACCATCGATCTTTGGTATCTTCTTGTTATTACTGTGATTTTAGACCATTTAGCAGTCATCCTTATTCTTGCTATCCTGCTGCTTATACCATCAAACTCTACAGCAGCAGTTCTTATATTTTTACTAATATAAAATCCAACTCCCTCCTCATGTCTTCCATCTTCTCTACCACTATAATATATGACCCCCTCATCCATCTAACACTTCACAACTTCCATCCATCTAATCTCTTGTAGGACAGCTATTTGTATACCATATCTTTCCAGCTCATTTTCAAGTACATCAGCAAATCCCCCTCTGTACAAACTTTGTACATTCCAAGTAGCAAACTTTATGGGTTTTTTTCTAACTCATGATCCTATTCGTTCCTAAGTCATCAACAAGTGGTCCAGGCCTATTCACTTCTTGTATGGTTTCTGTAACAATGTAGGTTTTTACAGGAAAGGGCTGTTAGTCCCTCCCTAACCTTCCCCATTCATCCGGGCTTAGGACCGGCACAGAATCACATCCATGGCTGGGTTACTAATATAAAAAGGCAATACAATAAAGGTCAACATGAAAGTCAATGCCACTGGTTATGCAAGGAAGGGTAAATGATATTTCATGAATTCAATTCAAGGAATTCAGCAAATGACACATTAGATAATCGAGTTTCGACTATGAAGCAATAAACAGCAATGTAAGCGTATTCAAAAGGAAACATAGTACTACTAGCATGGAAATAACATTTCTAACAATGCTTAATAAATCAACATCTCAGGTAATAGTATAAACACATACACAATCACCTCAAAGTAATCAAACAGGTAAATAACCAGGGCAATATTACATACTAAACGTGATGCAAGCATACAGGTAATCAATGCAATCACAGTGGTCAACGAGACAAGCATCTCTAGTGAGATAATATCCCTAGAGATAATCATTTCAATTAAAGCATCTCATGCAATACAGTGCAATAAATGTGAGACAAGTACTCAAATTAATCATTTCAAATGGTAATCGTGGACTATATTTTTATGGTACAAAACCAACTAATGAAAGTAAGAACTGTATCAAATGTTAATTATTGCCAAATCGACCAATTAAGGTAAACTTGGTAATAAAGGATTACTCAAAGAATGAAATGACTCAATCAGTATGGTAAGTAATGTGGCAGCGCTCTCTTCAAGGCATTGTCGACTTCAGCTGAATTTAAATCAAAACATGTTCGTGCAAAATGAAGACAATCTCTAGACAAAAATTGTGAATACGTAACTTCGTTACATTCTAAATGCATAGTCATTCCTCTCAAATGAAACAACAATGAGCAATGTCAAATCCATCAAATAGTAACCAAGAGTTTCACTTCTTACTATGACTGCTGCATAGCTCCACATTACAGTTATCAGTTGCAAAACAATGCTCTGGCTGGAGCTTCATAAGGGGTGACTTCAGCCCCATGTAGCATGAGTTACAAGCGGACATAATTGACATTTCACAGAAAATACATCAGTCGAAGTCCTCTGCGGACCATGTTGTTCGATCTCACAAGACGCAATAACAGTAATCTAACCCTATCTAACACCTTCAAGTCTCTTCCCTTCTCCCACTCTTTAAAAGTTCACCTCAAAAATATAACATCACACACACACGTCATACTAAATTGTCTTACCCACTCCATCATTTTCTGTCTCTGCTCAACAGCAGCTTTCCGTTTGGGTCTAACACTTAACTCAGTTACAGTTCCACTCGCTTCATTGCCATCACTTTCTGTTTCTCGCTCACTCGGCTCAAGTCTTTTAGTCTGTCGAGACATGCTACTTACATTTTCATCATCCTGTTCACTCTCATTCTGTTCGATTTTGTACTCAGCATCATCCTGGGTTCCTTCTTCTTCCTCATTGTCGTGTGTGTTTATCTCGAGTGGGACGATGTGTTCTACTGCTCGAAGTTGCTCTTCGCCCTCAAAGAACACTTTTATGGATCTTACCCCGCATTCATCAAGGTAGACTGAGATCATTTTATCGACAGGCCACTGATTGCGTTTCCACTGATCGCCCTTTATGAAGACTATGTCGCCTTCTTGAAGGGCAGTCAGGGGGTTCTCTCGGAAGTTGTGACGTTCTTGGAACGTCTTCTGGTCTCCATCATGCCAGTATCTCTTGAAGCGTTCCAGGTCTCAGTTAACCTGAAGTACCTGTGTCGCAGTTGCCTTGTGGTCAGGGTTGTGTGCATTTCCTCCTGAGGGACCACAGGCGGCAGTAGTCGTATCACATCACCACATATGAGATGCGATGGGGTGAGGACTTCGTCCTCTCATGTTTCCCTAGCGTACATTAGTGGACAGTTGTTGACGATGGCTTCGGCCTTCTTCACAAGGGTCTGAAGCTCCTCTTCACTGAAGACATTACAGTGAAGGGTGGTTGCAAGGGTCCCCACTAATCTCTCGAAAAAACCTCCCTTCAAGGGAGATCTGGGAGTCTGGAACTTTCATCGAATTCGGCCTTTTGAAGGAATTGTTGGGTTGCATCTTCATCATAGACCTCCTGCAGGAAGGTACTCGCTGCCTTGAAGGTCATGGCGTTGTCACTGTATACTGTAAAAGGTGCTCCATGGGTAGCTGCAAATCGTCACAACAACAACAGGAGGGTGTCAGCATCCAGCTCGTTGCAGTAGTCCAGAAACACTGCTCTGCTGGCTAAATTATAAGTATGTATCCTACTCAGCCTTCGATCTGGATGGGGCCGATAGTGTCCACTCTAACCTTATTGAAAGGGCATAGCAGGCGAGTTCTGTCGAACGGGAGGGGGGAGGTGATGGCCGACGAAGAAGAGGCCTGAAGGCGAGAATGCAGGCTCTACATCCCCCTATCACTCTCTTGCCGATGGCCCTCAGTCCAGGGCTCCAGCATTCCTGTCGATAAAGCGTGAGTAATATGTTGACACCGCAATGCATATGAGTGGTATGGAGGAATTGTAAGTATAACCTAGCTAACATGCCACTAGGAGGCAACAACATCAACTGGTTTTTGCAATCAGGTACGTTAAGTATTCAATTCTATGTATAGACAACGTCATTTCTCATTACTCAGTTTAACTGTTAGATAATATTAGTTATGTGCGTGGGCACTTGCATGTCATTTTCAAGTTTGCTACATACCGTAGGATAGTAATGTCTTTGTTCTAAATACACTAATTTAGCAAATGGATCTGACTTGCAGTTCCCAAACTTTAATACATATGACATGATTATCTTCAACCTTACGAAACAGACATTACTCCCCTCTAGATTCCATATCTCTCCGGGCGGAGTCCGCGTTCCTTCGTCCCTCAATTCTCGGAGGGCTGCAACAACCATGGCTTATTGTTCATCGGGAGGCTAACGGTTATCATCTGGCGGTTCAGTTCTGCCCTTTTGATGGAGAAAGGCAGGTCTCTTGTTCCACATATGGCTAGACTTCAGTTCCTTCAAACTAGAACCTCGTGAGAGTATATCTGCTAGGTTCTCTTTTGTGGGAACAGCACAGTTCTACAGCACACTCCTGTAGGATGAAATTGATCTCCCCAAGGCGATTAGAGATGAAAGCATTTTTGTTTCCTTCCCTACTCTGTACCCAGGCCATAGCTACCTTGCTATCGGTCTATGCAACTGTTCTGGAGAAGTTGAATAAACCTTTGAGGTGTCTGCACAACAGAAATCCCAATAATAGGCTAACAACTCAAGTTTTGGAATGGTTAGTTTAGATTGCATTTTCGGTGTGATTCTCACCTTTGAAGTTAAAATGTTCGTTTGACCCTCGTGTTGTCTGACATATGCAATGGCTCCATAAGCCTTAATAGAAGCATCAGTAAGTATGTGTAGCTCGACGATTCCCAACATAATTCCCTTGGAAATCCTAAGGAATTATCGTCTACAAATTCAGTTAAGATTTTATGCGCTTCCCTCTCTCGTTCCTGAGACAGAACATCATCCCATCCTATCCCTTCCTCCCAAATTTCCAGCAAAAAAAGTTTTCCCTTGACAAAGATGGGACTAACTAACCTTAAATGATCAAAATTGGCCACTAAAGATGATAGGAGTTTGTGCTTCGTTATTCTGAGGGGGATATTGGGTTCTTTAGTTTTCTTGCAAGGTTTCAAGCTTAAGCAATCAACATCTCTATTCCAAGTTATCCCTAACATGGTGACTTCATTAAGTTTGCTACACTCTATTTGTTTGTTGAAATTCTGACAGTTACCTGTCCACCCAGTTAAAGGCATGTGGGCTTCATCTTACAATGATTTGTTTTCTACATATGCATTTTCTAGCTGGTTGTAAGGCTCAAAGGTTTGGATATAGTTATCTACATAGAAAGGTTCCATTAATTCCTCCCTCCCTTTCTCTTGGAAGTGAGTCTTATGTACTTGCTGTAGTACATAAGGACTAGTGGTGACACCAAATAACACGACCCGAAAGGCATACATAGCCGCTGATAACGGCCTTCATATCCACAAGAAACAGGCATTTTTAGTGTCCTTAGGGTTCAACAAAACTCGATTAAACGCTTTTGAGATGTCTGATATTAACGCATAAGGGTGACTCCTAAATTTGATCAGCAAATCATATGACATTAGGACTAGGTTAGGACCCAGATACAGACAGTTGCTTAATGAGGGTTCACCATTAACTTTGGACGAAGCGATGAATACTATGCACAATGGTGCCGTCAGGCTCTGCTTCTTTACTGCGAAATGGGGCAAATAGTAACCTTCAATTTTCGGATTTTCGACTTCCTTAGTGATGCCAGCTGCAAGATACATCTGAAGAACATTTTCGTAACCATCACGAATTCAGGATCTTTACTGGATTGTCTCTCGAGAGCGTACAGTTGGGCAAGAGTGTTTCGATATTTGTTATGGGGTTGTTCGGATCCACAGAATGGTAAACTGACTTGGTATCCATTCTCTGTTTTAGTGATACTTTGTGGAACCTTAAGCATGGCAGTTTGCTCGAAAGTAGTGAATTGTTCATTCGGCGCAATTCTGAGAGTGTCAAGTTTCCACCACATGTCAGCATCTTTGTCTCTTTCAATGAGACAGCATACTCGCAACTTTCAAACGTTTGAGATGCGTAACCTGTCCAGGGCCCACTGAGGCACACGTCCATATGGTGAAACACCATTGTGAGTGACGAACACACTCACTCCGTCTACTTTATCCATACCCAGAGCAAACAGATTAAAATAATCTGCTCCCACAAGCAAATTGATGTTTCTAAGAATGTCACTTCTTACATCGTCATCTGCCATCACGCATCCCTTGCTCTGTAGAGGACTTTTTACATTGCACAAACCCACATTGTGAATGGGGGTATTAACATCATCATGAACAAATAACTTTACTCTGATGACTCTCGGTCCCATGTGATTTCGGCAAGAAACAATGTCAAATTCTACCTTTACTACTTGGGAACCAAAAGGGGAAATGTTTAAAGCAATACGTTTCACCACAGGTAACTTTAATTCCTTAGCCAACCAACTCAAGATGAAGCTTCTCTGACTACCAGTGTCAAGAAACATGAGCGTGTTGTATGGTTGGTCACAACTGTATACTACTGCGGTAGCAGTGGGCAACAAGGTAACTGGTAGTTCATCAGAAGATTGATTTTTAACTACTTTAGCGTTAACACAAGGCTTTTCTTTCTTTACGTTAGGCGGGAGTTGATTGTTTACATTGTTGTTAGATGAGTAGATTTTAACTGGTTGTAACACAACATGAGATGGTCTGGCAGAGGACAAGAAATTGCAATGGTTGACAGTGTGCACAACGGATCTGGACTGATTACCATCTCTCTCACAGATCAAACTGTGATGGTGTCCATCACACAATTTGCAGTTGCATTTGCCCAGAAGCAAAACAATTGAAACATTTCTTGTTCAAAATAAGCTTGCGTTTCTTGGATGCAACACTCAGATGCTTTAAACAATTGTAAGCTGAAGGATTACTATTACGAAATGAACATGTCACTGTCCGAGGGGAGTTGGTTTCCAACCCCTTCGTACGTGTTGTCTGTGAGACATCTTCACTTTGCTGTAATGAGTCGTCTTCCACAGAACGTATGAAGAAGTCTAATGCTTCAAAAAGTTCATCCAATGAAAAATCCCATTTCCGCAGATATTCTACAACTTTCTGATATACCTGACCTTGTGACAATTTTTGGTTAATGAGACTGATTAGCAAACCTTGATCCATCATGGAACCAGTATGACATTTAATTTGTAGAATGTAGAATGACCAGCGTCTGATGGTTACCATAGTATTTGTCTAACAAATCGCGCACCAACCCATAGTTGGCTGCAGTTACTCTCAAGGCCTTAACTACCTCGAGCAGCTCTCCTACTAAAGACCCTAGCACATAAATGAATTTGGCCACATCGTTAAAATCTGTCTTGATGCACATGAACATCGAATAGCTCCTTAAAGGTGGCGAACTCACATTTCTCGCTGTTGAGTGTGGGCAAAGGAAGCTCTTTAACTTTAGGTAGACATGTTTTTGGCTGTGCTACGCTAGCTGACGTACTGATTTTATTGATGAGAAGGAGGATCGTCTGACTGGCTTCGTCCAGTGTTTTTAGAATCTTACTTTCCAGTGCTGGCTCGAACTTGACTGTACTCTTCAAGTACAGTTCCTTGAGCTGCTGCTCATCAGCCTGGATATGATCTAGCAAATTTTGATATGTGGGAACATTATGCAAATCCATAAGGTTCCCTTGTGCCCACGTCAGTGAGGCAGTTAGGAGGACCATGAGAGAGTCAATTTGCATTTCTAGAGCGGCTACCATTTTGTGGTTACAGGAAGATACAATCAACAATTACATTACTCAGAAAGACTAGTTCCAATTCTCAAACTGACAAGGGGATAAAGGAAATGGTGCCGCTTTCTTAGTTTACGTTGCGTTAGTACCTTACAACTTAGGCTAAGCTTAGTTCTCCTGATCACTCTGATGGGCTTTCTCACCACAAATCAGTCTCATGAGACAATTACTAAATGCGCTTTGCACATGCGTGTCGAAATGTACTCGATTAGTCATTCTTCCCTGTCTATAGCTTACAGGGTTCATGGGTAAATGACGCACTCTGTGATGTCTATATCTAGTACAATACCTCCTAACCTGAGTGTTAAGGGTTCTTACTCTAGCATTACACTCACTGGGGACGATACCGAAGCAATTAACTTCGGAGTATTCCCTTCTTCCACGTTACACACACCCACTGTTACAGTGATTTCTCTGATTTTTACTAGGAAGCCCTTTAGCCTACCCGAGACTTCTACCATAGATTCACGACACAAGGTGGTATCGCCTACGCCAGAAAGGCAACGTTTCAGATGCCAAGCTAGCTATTAACCCGCCTGGTCTGCAGTGAATCTCAATCTCCACCTACTCGATCGGCTAGAGGTGCGAGGGTAACTGCGAGTGTCCTAATAAAAGTACATTAAACACCATAACCCGTTCGTTGTTACTCGGGGACTGGTTACTTAAATCTATCTGTTGTTCAAAGGACCAAAAATGTTGCAAAGTTTCTTTGACGACTAATTAGGAACAGGTTCTGGCCCGATGTTAGGGGGCAATAGATTTACCAAAACTAAAGTCCTCAGCCCGTGCACAAGGACGAGAGGACTATGGTGATAATTTTTCAAATTTTATTAGAAAAATAAACCTACTCTCATTGCTACACAATTAATTATATATTTACAACGATTAGGCTTCCCAGGCCACGCTCAATAATATCAAAAAGGAAAAACGTGACCTCGTGGTCACATGTGAAACTCTTAAGTTAATCACTCAAAATCTGGGTCATCATGAGCAATAGCACAAAAAATCTCCTTGGCACAGAGATCACTGATATGTAAATATCCCTTTAAACAAAGGCTCTAACTTAGAAAAAGATACATTCAATGATTACTCACAGTTACAGTTCCATGGTGGAGACTGATATTTGGTTTGGCAGTCGTCAGACCTAACTTATTAACATGTATTGCTAGTGTGTGTGCTCTGGCTTTTATAGCCTGGCCAATTAGTGATTTTTACAGTTCGATATTAACTTTTCCACTATGCGACTAACTCAATAAACTAATAAACAAAAAAACATAACAACTTCAATGAAACAGTTTTCGATGCAGAAAAATGAGTGAAATAATAAATTGACCCAAAAAATTTTGCGAAAGTTAGAACCATCGTATTTCTGCTGCCACTGGGTGAGAAATTATGGGAAAGCTAAGGCCTCGAGGTGGAGTTCTTTATAGCGGGAAAACTGTGCACTAACTTTTTTCCCGACAGAAATAATGGATGGAAACTAGAACTGAAGAGATACAGCACATCGCACTATGGGAACTTCTTCACATACAAAATATGTGACACAAGGAATAAACTGCCAACAGAAGTTGTAAACAGCAGTAGTGTAGAATAGTTCAAAAGAAAGCTAGACAAAATCATAAGAACACTGAATGAATTGTAAAACCAGCTCCTAAAGATAAGTGAGCACATGATGTCTCCTTGGATGGACTAATAGGTCTTAGAGACATCCTAATCCTTTTAACTCCTTGTAATTCAGTACATACAATATATAAGTGTATATGATGTAAATTATATATATATATATATATATATATATATATATATATATATATATATATATATATATGTGTGTGTGTGTGTGTGTGTGTGTGTGTGTGTGTGTGTGCGTGTGCATACATAAATGAATATTGATGAATATTGATACATATGTACTGTATGTGTACACACACACACACACGTGTATATATATATGTGTATATATATATATATATATATATATATATTTATATATATATATATATATATATATATATATATATATATATATATATATATATTATATATGATATATATATATTATATATTTATATTTAAATCCTAAGTGGCCCCCAAGAAAGATTTCTAGATCCGCCACTGGCTTCAGCATAAAACTCTAATAATTCTATTCCATTAGACATACTACCCTGAAGATTAACAACATAAAAGGACTTGGCAATCAAATTTTTAAAGGGGTACTTGACCTACGCAAAAGATAGTCACGTGTTGCCATCAACAAAAATGGAGATGAAGTGTTACCAAACAGCAGACTTAGCAAATCTGTAAGTGTCTAAACCTGCTTCTGGGTTCTGCAGATCTCGGAACCACAGAAATCTAACAAAATCTTGATCAACATTCTGCAGGCCTACCCACAAAAAGGCCTTGCACTAAATGCGAAATCAAAGACTAAACTTTAACAAAACATCACTTAACTTCTCTGTCAGGGAGGGTCCTTTGATTAAACAATCATTGAGAGAAGAATTATCCTTCCCATCTCAAGCACTGCAATTGTCTTCATAATTCTTTCAAAATCCAGCTTAAACTGCACCAATTCTTTAACAGTATTCTTAAGCTTAACCATATTGAACAACTGAAGCACTAATGTTTGTTTTACCTTCTCTGAGTTAGCAAATCTATCTTGCAAAGCTGCAATAGCGTCATCATAATCTTGGTCTGTGACCTGAAATCCTGAGCCAACTAACAATGCTTTACCTTTCAAACATGACTTGAGGTGTGTCATTTTCAATACCTTCTCCATATCCTTATGATCATGAACTAATGAACGGAAACTGTCCCACCAAGTTTGCCATTCTTCTACCTTTCCATCAAAGCTGTTAATCTTTACTTCAAATAAGCGAACCTTGGCACACTGTTGTGTCGGAACAGGATTGGAAATTCCAGGAACTGCACTCTGTAGTTGATCTAAAACATCTAAGAATTCATTGGTCTCTGTATTATACAAAACTTCATATTGTGCATGATTCTTCTCAAGTGCATCAAACTCATCATCACTCAAAGAATCTCTCTCAGAGATATATTGATCCCATACATCCAATAGTCAAAATCAGTAGGCAAAACCAAGAGCCAAAACTAAGAGGCTAAACAAGCCAAACCAAAAGGCTAACAAAGCCAGTGGCAAAAGACTGAGCATAACGTCAAAATGGGGTAAAAGCCAAAGACAAAAGCTTTTGCAAATAGCAAAAAACATTAGACTAGCCTAGGCAAATTCCACATATAAATGTTCAGCTGATAAAGGTCAATTAAGTTTAGGCTCCAATCTCACTTGGGGCACCCTAAATAAATTTTAATACACAAATCAAATACATTAACTTGAAAATAAATGTTAGCATAAATTCCAAATTGGGTAATAATATTCAAAACCTAAAATTTTGCCTTCCAAATACAACCCAGAAAAAAAATATTCCTTATGGTAAAATGTAAAAAACTCTTAGCAATTTGTGCAAATATAATGAGCAGGCTATATCAAATTATTTTGTCTGAAAAATTGAGATGAAAATAAAGGGTAAAATTGGGCTAACTTCCAAGTTAATTTACTGAAAAGTTATGTTAGGTAAACACAAGCTATGACTGAACCCGAATAATAATGAAAATTTAGCCTGGCCTATAAGAATGTAAACAAGGTAGGCACCGCCATAATGATAGCCGACTGGTTTATGTAAATGAGAAACAAGAACCAGGAAAAGTTAGGCTATGACAATCATTCATCCGGTTCAAAGGACCAGAAGAACAACTATTACTGTGGTGAAATTATAATCTCCGATAGCTCAAAATGGTCCACTGCTCATAATTTTCTCTAAGAAGACAACAAAGGTAGAAATTTTAGGCTCTGGAATCAAATTACAAAATAATGAAATCAATATATGTTTACTTTAAATTTCACTGGTATTCGCCTAATGCAAAGAGACAAGAACTAACCTAGTGTTTTTATATAACTCCCCCATACAGATTTACCCACATTTGGCCAAACATGTAAATTAACTTATATAAGATAAGGAATGGCATTACTCGCCATTATCATTCACTGAAGAAGATTAAACTCCGACCAGGTTTTATGAATGTCCTTTCAAACTGCCAACTGTGCCAAGAAGAGGGGACCTAACCCGGCAAAAAAAAATATATATTTACAATTGAAAAATAATAATTAGTAATTATATTAGTAACTCAATAAATCTACAGTAAATTAATAATAAATAAATTAACACATTTCTTTTAATGGAAATTTACATTAACTGTGTCATTTTATGATATGAGTAGTAATAAAATGGTGCCATGACCAGGATCATAGTGATTGATTGTTATTGCGTTTGTGAAATTTTGAGGAGCATTGTGAATAGATTATCGTCTGGCCTAATGGAAGCCTAATCATTTGGTAGTATCTCAGTGGGAATTTTAATCTTCCTTAATATTTTTCCTTGAAAAGATAGTCATTTTGAGAAAATGACTACAGCCTATCCAGATGTGTTCCAAATAGGACAAAAGGTTGCTGTGGTAAGACACACCAATGTAAAACATCTACGTCATTTAATGACAAGATGCTGTAGTAAGAGTGATGCAAGGCCGAGGCAGCCTTTATACTATCGTATTTTTGGAAAATCAGGAGCAGTGTGTGACAATTTACTAAATCCTGTAATGGTAGCTAGACTAATGGGATTTGCCCCAGACATAGTTATCCTGTACATCAGAGGAAACAATATTGATGTAAATAATGATGATCCAGATTTAGTAAACGAGATCAAGAACAAGATTTTGGGGCTGGTAGCAAGACGAATGTATTAATAATAGTAAGGTTTTAGTAGTTAGTCTAGAAATTCGTAATGCTACTAGAAACATCCCTAGATCTAGATATCAAGCACGAAAGAATCTACTAAATCAGTTGTTGAAAAGAAACAGAGAAATAACTTGCATTTTCAACCAGTTTGTCAAAAGAGACTTTGCAGGTGATAGAGTACTACATTTTCAATATGATAGTTATAAGATATAAGTGAATCACTTCTGTGAAGCAGCAGATGCATATGCTTTTAGTCAGGGTTGGTAGATCCCTGGTTGTGCTCACACCAACCCAAGAATTGGGTTAAGTTAGGTTAGGCGAAATGATGATTGACACATCAGTCAATGACATATATATATATGTATATATATAATATATATATATATATATATATATATATATATATATATATATGTGTGTGTGTGTGTGTGTGTGTGTGTGTGTGTGTGTGTGTGTATAATATCAAGTAAATATCTACCACTGGCTGATTTAAAGAAGTATAGCCAAATTTATACATATTTTCTAGTGCGGTATATATCATTGTATTGCCTGACAGTTTGTATACTTTGGTGTTGGTAAAAACATTTAAGATGCTTGACAGAGGAATTAAAAAGGAGACATGGGTTATTAAGTCTGTAATAACCAGTTGATCAAAGAAGACTGAATTGCCACTATTGGTACAGGTGAAATCAAATCTATTTCTTCATTGAGAGACTCCTTGAAGGAGCATTTGCAGAAGGTCCAGCAATTGGATAGTAAAATATTGGATCTAACGGATCCTACAGGACAGTCTGACCAAATTAAAAATCAAGCAGAGTATAGCTTAAAGGTAGACACTGAAATTCATAGACTAAATTCCTCATTACAAGTCTTCTATCTGTAAGAAATTAACCTAGTGCAATGATATTGCTGTCAAAGCTAGTGTAAAACTGCCTAAATTATACCTCAAACATTTCGATGGTGATTTATTGGAATGGAATTCGTTTTGGGAACTGTTTGAAGTATCAGTACAACAACGTACTGACTTTGAAAGTGTACAAAAGTTTTCTTATTTGAAGGATTTATTGGAAGGTGAAGCCTTGTAACTGATATGTTATTAAATTAGGAAATAAATATTTACATGCGGTGAACTTGTTAAAAGAAACCTATGGCAGGAAAGACGAAATCAAGTTGTGTTTGGTAAAAAAAACTCTTCCAGACTGAGACTCTTAACACAGATGCAGAGTCGCTACAAGATTCAGAGCACAATTCGTATGTTGCATAAGATCATGGAGAATGAACAGTTAGAATTGAATGAGTTGTATACTATCTTGTCTACACCAAATTACCTGATTGTGTAAGGGAAAGAATAAAACGTAGGTGTGGGGAAGATTAGCTCAAATTTGACATCTTCAAATGTATCTTGAAGAGGGAATACACAAACTGAAAAAATGAAAGCTAAACCCTTAATTTCAGTATCTACTTTTGCAGCAGAACAAGGGCAGTCTGTGAAACTAAAAAATACATCAGTGGGGCCTAAAAATACGAACAAAGCCAAGGTAAACCAGGTTAAAGGATGTGCACTTTGTAGAGGCAACCATTTATGGACACATTGTAAAATCCATACAACCAGGGGAGGAAAGATAGAAAAGCTTAGATCTCTGGGCCTGTGTTTCATATGCATATATAATAAACATTTTAGTTCCGATTGTGACAGACAATAAGGTTACATGTAATCGAAACCAACCAAAGACTAAGGTGGGTGGGGTGCAAGTTGGAATGCTCTCTTTGACAAGTCGGACAGTGAAATAAAAAGGCTAAGCAGTCAATCTTACCTACGGCCACAATAACTCTAAAAGGTAAAAGAGATCGCATTGTGCAAAAGAGAGGGTTGTTGGATATCTGTACTGAGAGATCTTTTATGAAGAGATCTGCTCTTGAGGCACTCCATTATAAGATTAGGGGAGCTGAATACAGTACTGAGAAGTTATTTGACTTTAAAACCAGTTGTTACGAACCGAGAGAGGTCCACTTCAGGTTCGATATCATTATAAACAAAAAGAATTCAACACCAACAATTGAAACTGGGGGTACGAATATAGAAAGAAACACTAACACAACAAGGTTTATTTACAAGCTTACTAACAAAGATAAATGCAGAATGTTATCTCCTATTTACATAAAAAGGGAAAATCTTACAATGCGTGAACTGAAGAAGAAGTGAAGTAATTCAAATACTTGCTGGCCAGTTTTGCGACTCAAAGCGATGGCTTCACAAAAGGAGAACTCTAATTGTACATGCCTTCTTGCCTCCGTATTGCATAAAATAATGTCTATTCTTGATACTTGAAGGGCAGAAACTTCCCAAAACCTCTAACAGAACGTTTCTTCTCTGAAGTCTTGCTCAACGTCGAAATAACTCGGTCATCCACTCCTGAAGACGACTTGACCAGAATTCGACCAATTCTCGAGTGCCTTTTTCTCTCTGATCCTTCTTCTCTGCTGCTGATCTCTCACTGATAATCTGATCTGTGGCTCTTACTGATGATCTCTTACTCTGTGACTAACTGATGATCTGCCTTCTCCTACTTCGTCCGTCGTATATATACGGCATCCTGGGGGTGGGGCCTGCGGCGAACGTCACAGACTCCCAAGATTACCGGAACAATTTAGAAGTTTCTCGACGAAGTATTGCATCAGAAGTCGCAGCGTTTCTCACGACACTTCGGCACCTGTTGCGTTCCACATCACTCCTGCCGATTCTAGAACCATCATGAGAACAGGCGCCTCCAACACACACACGAAAACTTCCGTGCGGCAGAACTTCTCGAAGATGCATTTTCCTTTCCTTTGTCTTTCTTTGCTATGAAGCGATTACCATTACACCAGTCAAAGAGTATGAAATGGTTAACATTATGTACCTCACCGGGGTATATTGATTCATATGGATTGTATGGTCACGTGAATAAGCTACCAGAATATACGAGGAAATTCGACATTAAGGAGAATTTAAGGTTGTTTTGCAAAACGAAAATCAGATTGCCTGATAAAGATTTCGATCAACCCATAGGAAAAAAATAGCCTATAGAGTTGCTGATAGTGGTTGACAATGTATACAACATATTACATCCAGGTTTTAGAAAATTTTAGAAGTTAGTATTGCTACTAACCATATTTGGTTACGTGGTAACCGGAATCAGTAGTTCTCCTCCCACCAAGGAGACTCTTGTTTCTGTTTTAAAATTGGCAGAGGAAACAAATGAGATAATTATCAATGAAGGGGATACTCATTTAAACAAACCAAAGGAAGATCTTGAAACTTTATGGAGTTTAGATCACTTAGGTATTAACTGCAGTGAGATAACGGAACAGGATAAGAAGGTATTAGAGAATTTTGAGAGCACTATAACCTATTCCGAAGTTGACAAACAGTATGTTGTGACATGCCTTGAAAAGGCAATAGATATAGATTAACTTCTAACTCTGGGTTGGCTTTGAATAGATTGAAGTAACAGTGTGTCAACCTTTGGAAGGATACTCAGTATCTAGGACACTGTCAGAAAATCCTGAAGGATCAGGAGGACAAGGGGTTCATAGGGAGGGTCGCCCTCGATGTGGGACCATCTTGACGTGGTGAGGGGGCTCTTGAACCCCAGGAATTAGTTCCCAGGTGTAAGGTCAAGAGTCTTATATATTATTATGTATTTATTTGAAGTAATTTTGTGGAATGTTCCACTTTTTGTATTATCTATTGGATCTGACAAATAGGAAAAGATATCATAGCTGGGAATAGGTCATATCCAAAGCAAAATAGAAGGAACCGTGGTGGGACCATCAACTGCCTGATAATGTTTGGACCAGAGAGTTATCAGGCTGAACTATTCTGCAGGACTAGACCACAGGTTCCAGGGGTGTCTGGTTCTGGGGATAGGACCCTTGGCATTCTATCCGATTTGCCCATAATGTGATTTGGGTGGGGATGATTGTATTCTTGCAATACTCTCGCTCCTATAAAGCGGGTTTGGCTCACACTTGGGCCACTCTAATCATGTTGTGCCATCCCCTGTGGGGGTAGGGTAGGGATGCAGACATTTGGGAGTTGGTTTCTCAATTGTGCTATTGGTGGAAGAATAAACTTCATGAAAGGCTGATGATAGATTTTTAAGGATTTCAGATTTATTTATTTATTTATTTATTTTGTCCTCCCCTCTCAAATTTTTATGTCATTCAGTTGTAAGGATTCGAGTATCCCTGGCCCTTATTTATGGTGCCCTTCTGACACAGATGACGACCTCTGCACTCAACATGGAGATTCAAAATTCTCCAAATGTTGATGACTTCTCCAAACATAAATTGATAAAAACCTGTAATAACAGATCTCCTCATCCCCCTCCTGACTTCCCTTCCCCTGGACCCTCTAGCCATGCTTCATTGATGACGACTTCAGTCAAGAGCACAGACTTCTCTAAGAAATCTTCATCCAAAGTTAAATCCTCAACACAGCCAGGTTGTGTGAAAAATTTGAGAATGCTCCATATCGAAGACTTACCAGTCAGTTGTAGTTGTAAAATGATCACGACAGCTTGGAAATCATTTGGAACTGTTGCAAAAATCAGGATGAACTTTATTGATAGTGAATCTAAATGGGTTACCTTTAGTAGCCATGATGAGGGCTCTAAATGCTACTAGTGTGAGAAGTGCCATACAAATCGGTTGAGCTACAGTACGTGGAGCCTGAACAGACAAAGTCCCCAAAGACTTAAATGTTTATTTGCCACCTAACTGGGCTCAAGATGAAGCAGAGAGAAAGAATATTGCAGGAATAAACACTTGTAAATCACCTATGTGGCTGGTAGCTTCAGCCAAGGAGGCAAATTATAACTACTACAAATTTTGCAGGTTTCTTCAGAAAAAAAGTGGGAGGAATAAAGAGTGGTGATATTTCTTGTTTTGGTAAGAACACTGTTCTTATTCATGCCAAGTCCACAACCCAAGCATATAAGCTGACCTTGTTGAACATTAAAAATGATGAAATAGTTACGAAGATCAAACCTCCTCATGTCATATTTGAAAATGAAAGGGTACGAGTACATCCTTTCCAGCAAAGACCAATTCAGTGCTATCAATTTTGTAAGTATGGCCACTCATAAAAAACTGCAAAAATGTTAAAATTTGTATAAATTGCTCTGGTGTCCATCATGATGATGAATGTAATAGAAAAATAAAATCTGTAAACTGTCAACTGGAACCTAAATCCAATAACAAAAATTGTGAAATATACAAATTTGAACTGTCTGCACTAAATAAAGCCAATGCAGAGCAAAGTATTGGTTTTTGCAAAACGACAATTAGGACAACAACATGGGAGCTATGTACAAGTTCTTAAGTCACTAACTCTACCTCTAGGGATACAGTGGCAGCACCCTCTAATGTAGCAGGTGTATCAACCCCTGTGGTAGTGGCCCAGCCATCTGCAGCCACCTTGGAATTGACTTAGGCTTCATCTCTGCTTGATTTAATGTTAACTGAGGAACAAAAACACCAAAAGAGGAGACGTTCCCCCTCATCCTCTCCTCCATTAAATCCAATTAAACTTTCATCACTTAGCAATAGATACAAAGTACTAAGCTCAATGCAAGAACCCAGCTTGAATTCAAACAATTTGACAAAAAACGAAACAAAATGGCAATAATAGATTAACAGATAAAAACCAAACCTGTCAAGACCAGTCCTTTCCAAATCATCACTTGATAGTACTAATAAACAGAAGAGAGTAAATGAGAAGGCTCCATCCAAAGGGCATTCCACCATGCCCAAAAAATAGTTTTGACGTCAATACTACAATGGAACTGTAGAGGTCTCTGGGCTCGAAAGGTACTGCTCCATGACCATAACCCGAGCATTGTGTGTCTCCAGGAAAATAAGCTGGGAAGCACACAACATAACCCTGGATTAAATTACAGCGTATATAATTCTCCACCACCAATAGGAGATGGAGCTAAGGGAAGTGCAGCAATTACTGTGCAAAAGTCACTGCAACACTCCTTGCTATCAATTAATACTCATCTCCAAGCTGTAGCAGTAACTTTCATTTTAGACAAGCAAATTACAGTCTGCTCCATCTACCTTCCTCCTGATTTGGATTTCACTTATAATGATATTCATATACTGATCATTCAGCTTCCTACTCCGTTCCTCCTCCTTAGAAATTTTAATGCTCACAGGAAACATTGCAGATGCAAAGGGTAGGATGTTGGAAGGTATTGTGGGTGGTCATAATATCACTATTTAGTAATGGACCCATGGCGTATCACAATATCTACTCCAGTACCTACTTGGCTACTGATCTGAGCATTTGCTCATCCAGTATTTACATTGATTATGAATGGTCAGTTATTGAATATCCAAATGGGAGTGACCCCCTTAATGTGAGACCACCTTGAGATGGTGAGGGGGCCCTTGAACCCCAGAAATCTGTTCCCAGGTTTGAGCCTAAGAGCCTCATGTATTAACATATATTTAAGGGATTGTGCTGTGAAAGGGGTTCGTATTTGAAGCCAATTGTGGGAGTTGTGGTGGTTAAGTTGGCTCCCAATATGGTTTGGACCTAAAAGATAGTGATGGGATTTTCCCATTGCTATCTTGAGGGCAGAACCATCTCCAGGGATCAGCCCATCAGAATCCAAGGGGCCTGATGTTTGGAGATGGGACTCCTGGCAAGGTTGGTTGGGGAGTCAGTCACCATTTGGGGGGTGTTAGAACTCCCAGCAGGCGGATTGGCTTACACCTGGGCCACTGCAAGTATATTGATGCTATCCCGAAAGGGTAGGGTATAGGGTGGACTATTGGGAGTCAACCGGTGGAGAGTGCGAATGCCTTACTGATCCACGATACTTTCTTGATAAAATCAAACAGTTTTGGGTGTGTAGGTGAGCCAGTTTGTGTGAGGTGGTCTGGTGTGTGCATGCTTAGTATCCTGGGATTGCTTTGTGGGCTTTGGCAGTTTGTTGGTGTGGGGAGTCTAGGCACTGGAAGGTGCCTGGGCTTCCCTTTCTGATGAACAGTTGAGGTCTCAGCGGGGTTCTTGGATGTCGGGTACGCGCTTTTTGGACTTTTGAATGTGAACTGGTGTAGTTTTATGGATTTGGTAACTAGTTTTCCCTCCCCTGTATCTGACAACTTATGGCATTGGGAACGACTTCTGGCATGAACATGGATATAAGCTTGACTGTCAGACAGAACCAAGCACTGAGACACTAGGGTGTTAGTAAATCTGGTGGATTTGATTAAAATAGCAGAGTCCTTTATTGCACTAATACAAATTTGTCATTAGATTATAAATGTTTGTATAGTGCAGTGAAACAATTTGGTAAAGTGGAAAGAATTAAATTACTTCTAGAAAAAGAAAAGCAGTCATTTTCTGCATGTTAAATTTTCCTCACCCTTGGAGGCTAGTGAGGCACAAGAAAGACTCCATGGCCATATTCTTAATCATGCAGTTCTTAGCATGAAAGTGTTTTCAGTGAAAAATTTAAATAATGAGCCATTTGATTTTATCCCTAAGAATGAAGAGCATGGACCAGACCATGTACCAGAGCGCTTCCTCCCCCTATATGGCACGTTGCTAGCTTCAAGGAGGGAGGGAAAAATGTTTATAAAGGCTGATGAATGTACTGAGAGCAAGGTTGGTTCCATTCCCATTGGAAGTTTAAAAGCGTTATGGAAAGAACTTGCTAATAAAAGCTGGTAATGAAACCAAAGCAATTTTACTATCTAATTTTAAACCTCCTGAAAGTGGAAATATCGAAAGTATTGCATCACATAGATTCTTTAACACACTGGAAGTGGTAGTATACTAAAAAGACTTGCATGTTTTTAAAGAAGAGGAGATTCTCCATTGATGCCCGCCTTGTGTATCCTATATAAAAAAAACTAGGAGGGGATGCAGCTATACTTTTAACCTTCTCCTCCAGCTACCTACCTGATACTATCATTATTGGCCATGAGAGGATGCAGGTTAAAAGATATAAAAGAAATCCCAAACAGTATCGCAAATGTTTTTAATATGGCCACATTCAAAACTCTTGTGAAAACAACATCAGATGCTCTGCAGAGCATGATAATTTTGATGAATGCGTAGCAGCCCGATACTTGCCTCAGATATAGATTTGAGGAAGAAGTATTGGTAGAGGCTAATAATGAACATATTAGCATTAGCGAAGCAAAGTGCGTGGTAATGGGGCAAACAAAAGTGCCAACTCCACCTATGCTTGTAATAAAACTTATGAAAAATTCCAGCAATGCAAGGCTACCAATAACTCTATCTGATAGTAGGCATCACACACCTGCTACTCCTCAGACTGTAAATAATGAAAATCCTCAATCTGTCCAGAAATTTTAATCAGCTAGTGCCTTGGAGTTCAATACCAAAAGTTGTACTACTTCCAGAGGCACAGAAAACATCTCCCAAAGTCAATACAAAGGTGACTAATATGATAGTTGCAGGCTCAACTCCAAAAACAAGGGAGCCAAAATCAATTAATAATTTGGGAAGAAGTTCCAACAATACTTCCAACAAGAATAAGCCAAAAGAGCAAGCCCAATTAGATAGAGCTAGTTCAGAGCCATCGATTGTCACAGCCACAAAAAAAAAATGAAAACAAAACTATAGCTACAACCACGAAGAAGCACTCAAGAAATACATCCCAAATAATGATAGCTTAAATAAAAACCTCAAATGGGTTCAGTGTTTTGGAAGAGATCTCTCTGCCTAGAAAGTTAGTTCCAAAAGCAGTTTCAGCCCAAAAACATGTGTCTGATCAGTCTTGCCGCCCTAAGACAAATAAACTTAGTGGTGCATAGAATCACAGTAGAAATTCTGATCATCAGTATCATAACCAGAAGTATGGTCAGCCAAAAACCCTACCCAATTCAATTGAAAAGGGATTAAGAAAACAATCTCTTATAAAGGAGAATTTTCCTCTCCGCCCTAGGAACAGTACATTTCCTCCAAGGAGTGGGAAGTAGCACATTTTACCACCTTAATATTCATGTTCGATATCCTTCAGTGGAACTGTAAAGGCCTCAGAGCCCATGCAGAAGACTTTTAAAGTCTTAATGCATGAATTCAATCAGGGATTATTTGCCTGCAGGAGACAATGTTAGGCAACTCTCCTTATAATCCTGGACTAAATTATTTAATATTTAACCCCTATCCCCTAATTGGTGGTCGATCCCATGGAGGTGCTGCAATTATTGTTAATAAATCTTTGCAGGACTCCATAATATAATTACATACAACTCTACAAGCTGTTGCTCTTTCAGTCATCTTGGAAAAGAAGATAACAATCTGCTCCTTATACCTTCCACCAGATCTTGCTTTTAACAATGAAGATGTTCAGTCCTTAATTAACCAACTTCCAGCTCCTTTACTTCTCCTGAGAGATTTTAATGACCACAACCCCCTTTGGGGAGTTGGTTTTTAAACAGTAAAGGAAAATTAATTGGGGACCTTATTGATAGTAATGATGTTACCTTGTATAATGGGTCAATGACTTTCCAAAGCATTCACTATCATCATTTCTATGCACTGGACCTTAGTATTTCTTCAACAAATATCCCCCTTGATTTTAATTGGTTTTTTAACGAAAATTTAAATGGGAGTGATGATTACCCGATCCACTTGAAATATGCTCTGAATAGTCCATCTGAAGTTTTACTGAAGAGGAAGGTAGAGGACACAGACTGGGATAGATTCAGTATGGGTGTCAATTGAGATAGGGAGTTTGAGTCCTTTTATTCTCATCTAGATGCCTATGGTTACTTTACTGAATCTACTCTGAAGAGTGCTGAAGGCTTGATTCCAAAACCAAAGGCAAACCTCGTAGACCTGCAGTTCCCTGGTGGAATAAGACTTGTGGTATTCTGAAAAAGTGACTGGGAAGTGCTACAGACATTACAAAGGTAGTGGCTCTCAGTCTAAATTAATCTACAAACTTGCTTTAGCCAAGCAACAGTGCTTTATAAGAAAGCCAAAAGAGAAAATTGGCTTTACTTTATTAATGGAATAAACTCAAAGACTCCACTGAAAGTGGTGTGGCACAAAATAAGGAAACTGAGTGGAAGATTTGTTGTGTCACCATTACCCTCATTAAAAATAAACAATGCTCTGATCACAGAGTCCGCTGAAGTTGTGAAGAGCTAGGAAAACACTTTTCTAAAGCTTCCAGTCCCAACAATTATTCTCGAGAATTTAAAAAAAATTAGGAATTCTGAAATAACTGAAATTTGATTCAGGGAAATCTGAACCATACAACTACAAGATTTCCGTGAGAGAATTACAGGAGGCGCTATCCTCTAGTGAATCCACAACTCCAGGTGAGGATACAATCATATATGAAATGCTTAAACACCTTCCAGACGATGCCAAAAAATATTTAATCAAGATTATAAACAAAATATGGGAAACTGGAATTTTACCCAAGGACTGGGAAATATCCATAATTGTTCTTATTAAAAAACCTAATAAAGATGCTTCTCTAGCCACCAGCTATAGACCAACAGCTTTTACTAGCTGTGTGTGTAAGCTGGTGGAGAAAATGATAAATACTCCATTACTTTGGCACCTAGAAACCTAAGGATTAATATCACCATTTCAATTTGGTTTCAGGAAAAACTGCTCCACCCTTGATTCCTTGCTGAGGCTGACCAACTAAATCCAGCAAGGATTTGCCAAACAATGTCAGACCATCAGCGTATTTTTTTTACATCGAAAAAGCATATGACTGCCTGGAGAATTGGCATCATGAAACAATTGCACAAGATGGGCATATATGGAAGAATTATCAGATTTAAATATTCCTTTTGAATGGACAGATTTTTTAAGGTAAAAGTGGGAAACTTCTTCTCCAAACCTTTTGTGTACGAGGAAGGAGTTCCCCAAGGAAGTATTTTAAGTGTAACGCTCTTTTCAGTGGCAATAAAGAGTGTGGTTGAAAAAATCTGGATTTAGTTTGGGGGATGATAGGATATCCCTTCTGAGGCTATATGACTCGTTGTGTCGATCCAAGCTAGACTATGGCTGTCAGATCTATTCCTCAGCTCATTAAACCAAGCTAAAGGAATTGGATGTTGTACAGAGCATGAGGTTGAGAATAAGCTCAGGGGCTTTTAGAACGTCGCCTATTGAAAGCATATATTTAGATACAGATCATCTTCCCCTTGATCTAAGAAGGCAAGAGCTAGGGTTACGATACGTGGCTAGAATGAAAAGTGCTCCCAAAAATCCCTCCTTTCAAATACTCAAGGAAACACTCACGGAATTTCTCTGGTACAAGAGCTTCTAAACCGTAACAAAGTCGACTGAATGAGGATGTTAGGGATAACCATCTCAAATTCCAGAAGGTCCTGGAAGTATAATTTCTTGTAAATCCTCCATGGCTTATTCCAGAAGCATTAGTATGCAAGAAATCGTTGAACAAAAGGAACTGCATTGAAATAGAGATTAGGGGAAAATTCTTAGAGCGCGACATTATCCATGCTAATTATGTGAAGATCTATACAGATGGATCAAAGTCAGATAGTGGTGTTGGGTGTGCTGTTATCTTTGGTGATACAGCTAAATTATCTAACTCTGCATCAATATTTACTGCAGAATTAACAGCCATAGTCTCTGCCGTAGATTTAGTTCCTCAAAGTAGTGATACTAACTTTGTCACTTACTTAGATTCTAAAAGCACTTTAAAAGCTTTTAAAAAATTTAATTAAAAATGTTCAGGAGTCGCTTTTTCGTAAATATTGTCAGAGTAAATCAGTCTCTTTCTGTTGTGCCCCTTCTCACGCGAGGATTCACGGGAACGAGACTGCAGACAGGGAAGCGAAAGCTGCTAGTGTTTTACTAGAAACAACTTTCAGAAAAGTGCCTCATACAGACCTAAAAGGTCCTATTAGGTCTTATGATTTAAGTAAATGGCAAGAAAGGTGGACTTCTCCTCGTCTTGCCATTAATTATAATTATAAATATATTAACATTAAAATACTGCCGTGGCTTTCGTCATTCCAGCTTGACAGACGAACAGACGTTATTTTAACGAGATTAAGGATTGGGCACACTCATTTAACCCATCAGTTTATTTTAGAAGGAAGCAGCCCACCAGAGTGGAGCACATTCTGATGGTTTGCCCCAGATATTTTAACCTAAGGTAAAGATATTTCTAGGGTAAATCCTTCCCGAATATTTTAGGAGATTAAGCAGATATTTCTGCTCTCATCTCCTTTTTTAAAGTATATATACATATTTTCAATAACATTCAGTTTTTTCTTAATATATGACATCATACAGATTTTTCAAGACATACTATTTTCAATATACATTACGCCATTCATTAAACTTTATATCTTCATTTTATTTATTGGTCACATCTCATTTTATTCATTAATAATTTCATTCAGTAATTCATTAATTAATTTACCATAATTTAATGCATTTAACCTTCATTATGGCACTGAAAGGCCTTCTTGGCCCCAGTGCCCGGGCGTTTGCCCTACATATCATACATCCATCCATCAAAATGGGAGTGACCTCTTCCCAATTCATATAAAATCGGTTAAGAGTCAGCCATCAGAATCACCTCCTACATGAAAGGTAGAAGAAGCAGACTGGAAGAAATTTAGCGAGTCTGCTCTTATGGAGAAGAATGTAAAAGTGTTTTCATCCATTTCAGAGGCAGATAATTATTTTAACGACACAAACATCAACAGTGCAATTACCTCTATTCCAACAACGAAAGGAAAGTCCTCTAGACCAGCAGTTCCTTGGTGGAACAAAACCTGCCGTGGTATGAGAAAGATCACTAGAAAATGTTGTCAAAAGTATAAGAGGGGTGGAACCGCACAAGCCAAAGTTATTTACCAAGGTGCTGTGGCCAAGCAAAATAAATATCTTAAAAGGGCAAACAGAGACTCGTGGATGTACTACATAAATGACATTAACTCAAAAACACCATCCGTTATGATTCAGAAGAAAATTAATAAACTAAATGGAAAGTTTGTCCCTGAACCTCTGCCTACCCTCAAGATAAACTGTGACCTAATTACCCAACCAGAGAGAGATTCGCAGAAGAATTAGAACATTTCTCGAGAATGAGTAGTGAGAACTATTCTCGAGAATTCCAAAGCATAAGAAATGACCAGATTTCTCTTGATTTAAGTAAAAATAATTTTAAACCATATTATGCAAATTTACAGCCCCTGGTGAAGTTAAAATAGTTTATGAAATGCTGAAACATCTCCCAGAAAAGTCAAAGAAATTTCTGGTAGATATAATAAATGAAATCTGGGAAACTGGTATTATTCCCGAGAGCTGGACATTATCTTTAATGATCCTTATAAACTTAGGAACCAAACAAGGATCCTTCTTTATCCAGCAGCTACAGACCAATAGCTCTCACCAGTTGTGTTTGTAAGCTGATGGAAAAGATGATTAACGCCAGACTTGTATGGCACTTAGAAACAAATAAATTGCTTTCTCCATTCCAGTTTGGCTGTAGGAAAACTAGATCTACTTTAGATCCTTTGCTCAGGCTCTCAAACCAAATACAACAAGGTTTTGCTTAAACAAAGCCAAACTATAGGAATTTTCTTTGACTTGGAAAAGGCATATGACAACTAAATGGCGCTTTGATATCATAAAAAAGTTGTATAAGATGGGCATTAAATGAAAAATGAAGAGATATGTAAATTCGTTTTTATCAGAGAGATATATTAAGGTAAGAGTTGGAAATCATGTATCGCTACCTTTCTTACAAGAAGAGGGATTTCCTCAGGGTAGTGTCCTTAGTGTCACCCTCTTTGCTATTGCCATTAATGATGTATTAGAAATTATACATCACCAGTAAAAGGCTCTTTATTTGTAGATGATTTGGCTCTGTACTGTACAGGATATGATGCAGTTTCTACTAGCAGGTTCTTGCAAAGAGCCATTGATAAAGTAAGCAAGTGGACTAATGAGCAAGGATTTCGATTTTCCGAATCAAAACTGTTGCTGTTCAGTTCTGCAGACACCGAACTAAGGAAACCATTCCAGCTCTTACCTTAAATGGAACTATTTTATCTTACTCTACTGAAGTAAAATTTTTAGGAATGGTCTTTGATGAAAAACCCATTTAGAATAATCATAATGACCAGTTAAAAATGAAAGTGAAGAGATCACTAAATATCTTAGAAGCAGTATCTAATTTTAATTGGTGTGCTGATAAGAAATCATTGTCAAGGCTTTACAATACAGTATGTCCATGTCCAAAAATATACTTCTGGACTACATCGAGATTCCAAGCTACACAATCCTTCAGCACTTTCAATGTCTCAAAAGACCGAATAAGATCTGTCAGATCACTTTTCGATAACAGATCATGTCCCCTATGTTTGAACACTGAATTGAGCATTGCTCGATAGCCCTTAATCGTAGAAGGGAATAACTTCCTTGAAGACCTAAGGAAGAGAAGGAAGTCGGCAATCTGTATCACAGTGGTCTCAGAAGAGGAGACTTTAGCCTGTCTACACCATCTTCTGAAGACGTTTCACTTTGATTCATAAAGGTTATTAGAAGAAGTGCGTCTGCACCTTGCAATTGCTTCTGCAACTCCACATGAAGAACCTTTTGCTCTGACGAGGCTCCTGACAGTCTGAAGCCTGTTAGAGCAAGAGCAGACAACCCTTGATGGAAGTGATGGAAGTGAGGTTGTCTGAAAAGCTACTTCTTTCGAGGAAGGAGTCTCGGAAAGTCTACTAACATAATATGAAGAAGGTCCGGAAACCATTCTATCCTCGGCCAAAAAGGAACTATCAACATCAGGTGAACATTTTGATGAAGCTTTACTTTGTTGATGACCTCCCTGATCATCCTGAAGGGAGGAAAAGCGTATGCATCTAGACCCAACCAGTCCAGCAACACCACATCCACTGCCCAGGCTAGAGAATCTGGAACTGGGGAGCAGAACAACTGAAGACGGTTGTTCCTGGACATGGTGCACAAATCGATGGATGGTTTTCCCCAAACCTTCCAAAGATCTAGACATACTTCCATGTTCAGCATCCACTCCGACGACAGAACTTGCCACCCTCTGGTGAGTTCGTCCGCCAGTACGTTCATCTTCCCCCAAATTGATCTTGGAACCAGACGGATACAATGTTCTTCCGCCCATGCTGTCGCGAACAAGGTGAATGAATGAGTCGTCCTCTGCTTCTGAATGTATGACAGGGCTGTGGAGTTGTTTGCATGAATAGCCACCACTTGACCTTCGACTCTAGGAGAACTGGAGGCACGGACAATCCACTCCCTTAGAATGCACTTCACTAGCAGTGGCACTGGGCACTTTAACTTTACTTTTTTATTTCTCCTTGAATGATTTCATGGAGGCACCTAACTCCATCACAGTACTAGCCAAATACTCAAACTTCCTATCGAACCTTGAAGTGAGGATGGCAAAGGTATCAGAAAACACAACTTGGGAAGCTGGCAAAGGAGTAGGAAGTGAAGGGGTTGGAGGACAGAATGGGAGAAAGATTTTCAGGGATAGGAGTAGAAGCAGGAGAAGAAATCTCCGCTAACACAGGGGAAGGCTGAGGAGCTACACTAGCCCTACTATCAGCCCTAAGGGCTGCCTTTCTCTTCCAATCTTGCAAAACCTTCTTATTATGTGAAATGCAAAGTTTCCATTTCTTTTCGTTCCAATCCTGACATACAGAACATCTAATCTCCCTAGGACACTCCTGACCCCTACATTTAATGCATCTAGAGTGAGGATCTTATATTTCTTCAACTAATCTAATTTTGCAGCCATCTGCACAAAACCTAACTCCATATATGCTTGAATCCAACATATCCAAGCAAAAAGGGCAGCTAATTAGACAAAATAAGGTAAGCTAATTCTGACAAAACCAATAACCACAATGCAAATTGTATGTCACCACTATCCTGGAAAGTAAAAAAAACAAAAAAACGTCCAAATGACGACATAGAGGGCCGCAGAACTACTAATGTTACTCGGGAGCCAGCAGAAATCTAATTGAGAGGTGTGACATCGTCATACCTGTCTACCGGGAGTGGTCGGTAGTTGTTTACCTACACTAGCGATGGCAGTGCCACAGCGAAATTTGAAGTTTGGTCTGCCATGCGTAGGAACCTTACAGCTGAATAATTGCTTAGTAAGACTGAATAAAATGGTACATTTGTCTAACACATTTACACCTGGTAGAAGTGAACTGCATTCAAGAAGTGAAGACAATAGAACTTCTCTGTTTAAAACTATCAGCCCTAAGGGCTGCCTTTCTCTCCCTATCTTGCAACACCTTCTTACTATGTGAAATGCAGTTTCCATTTCTCTTCATCCCAATCCTGACATACAGAACATCTAATCTCCCTCAAACACTCCTGACCCCTACATTTAGTGCATCAAGAATGATTCCTTTAACTAATCTAATTTTGCAGCCATCTTCACAAAACTAACTCCATATATGCTTGAATCCAACATATCCAAGCAAAAAGGGCAGCTAATTAGACAAAATTAGCTAAGCTAATTCTGACAAAATCAATAACCACAACGCAAATTGTACATCACCACTATCCTGGAAAGTTAAAAAAAAAAAAACGTCCAAATGACGATGAAGAAGGACCACAGAACTATCAATGTTACTCAGGAGCCAGCAGAAATCCAATTGTGATGTGTGACGTCGTCATACCTGTCTACCGGGAGTGGTTGGTAGTTGGTTACCTACACTAGCGATGGCGGTGCCACAGCTAAATTTGAAGTTTGGTCTGCCATGTGTAGGAACCCTACAGCTGAATAATTGCTTGGTAAGACTGAATAAAATGGTACATTTGTCTAACACATTTACACCTGGTAGAAGTGAACTGCATTCAAAAAGTGAAGACAATAAAACTTCTCAGTTTAAAACTATATGATGAAAAGGAATGTGCATTTAATGCAATATAAATAATCAATGAAATATAACAATGCCCAATCTTAACATTCAAACCTCAATCACGTGTCGGATATCTAAAAAATGTGAGCTTGAATATCATCATCCTATAAACCATCTGTCATTTTGTAAGCTCAGTAAATCAACAATGTGTATTCCAGAAGGAATTAACTCAGTACAGTATTACTAAAGTTAACAATTGGTAAATAAATTAATAAAATGTGAGAATTACATTTTAAAGAGTATCAGTATACCTCTATAATTATACAAGAAACTCCTTGACCACTCAAACTGTATAATTTTATATAAGTAACTCGCTCAGCAGTTAAATTTTGAAATTCTTGGGTAACACTAATTTGTTTCGGGTAGGTGACAAGACCCTGCCCACTTTAGGGGTACAGAGAGAAATCACATAGCAAAGAGCTCTATTTGTTTCTGACAATTGTACGCCGGTTGCTGGCAGCAGCAGAAATTTTAAAATTCATACTTTATTGGTTGTTTCTCATCAACTTTTGGTGAAGTATTCTGGTACTGTTAGCCTTTTGGCAAAATTATATAGTGATAGGTGTCCTTATTAGATATTTGTTAACGGATTATGACTTTTCTTACGATTTTTACTTATAGTTGACATTTCATGATGTCAGACTCTAGTTCTGCTGGATTTAGGTCTGTATTGCAATACGACTTACAAAGGAATCTTACAATTCAAATTCAACATGTAATGCATAATTGTATGGGACAGGTGTGTTCAGTTGATCTCAGGTGTAATGAGTGCACAGACTTGACAGATAAGAAATGGAAGACTGCAATCACAATCAAGGACATTGAGAAATTAGGAAAGCAATTGCTAAGGCTGAGACTAGTAAATCTGTAGCTAGCCAGGAATCTTCTGTTACAAAACCTGATTTTAATATTCCTGTAATTTCTGTGACACCTACTCACAGTTCCTTAACTGTCCCACTTTCTCCTTTTTCTGGCTCACACACTTCTGAACCTAAACCCATTGCCATTATCAAATCAAAAGCTGATTTGCAGCTTGAAATGATAGTGGAGACTATGGCCTAGCTGGGCTCTTCAGTGAAAGTCCTAATGGATAAAATGAGTGTTTCTGAATGCCTGATAGTGACTAGTCAGTGAAGTAGTGGATCAAGTGTTGGTGGAGGAGGTGACTGCTCATCCTCCCAATGCTTCTAGGCATAGGTTGCTGACAAACTTCCCTAAGCCTGGGAGGAGTCAAACTGGAAGTCTAAGGGAGGTCAAAGGGGTTTGCCCATGGGCAGTTGTCCCCTCAGTTGACGAATCCCAGGCTGCAAGCAAGAGGCATTGAAAAAGGTCTCTCAGTGGATGTACATCATTTGTTGTAGAGTTCGGAGGGGTCAAGTCCCAGACGTAAACCTGAGGACAAGAATAAGAAGGGGGCTGAGGAAAGGAAGAAGAATAAGGGAAAGAAGGCTAGTAAGGATGACGGACAGGGTGAGACTAGGACTTAATACAATGGGGAAAGGGCTGAGAGTGATTTAGATAGTGGTGAGTGGAAACAGGTAGGTAGGAAGAAGAAGGGTAAGGAGAGCATAATCAAGAGCATGGATATTAGTATGGAAAGATTCGTATTCGGAAGAGGGTAAGAAAGGTCAGAATGTAAATAGCGAAAGTGAGAGTGAAAGTGAGCAGGAAGTACGAAAGGCTGCGTATATGAGAGAGGTACCCTGATGTGCACAATACGAGGAATATGGCAGTAGGGATATAGGGGACTTTTTTAGGGAATATGAGAAGTATTGTGTGGCTAAGTATGGGGATAACAAGAGTGTCTGGGCAAGAGAGTTAGGTAACTTCTTGATGGGATTTTTGTTGAGTATGTATGGGGTGATGATGAGTGTAGGGAATGTGTTGTATGAGAGTGTGAAAGCCAGGATTGTGGAACAGGCAAAGAGGATGAAGAGTAGCGTTAAATATAGGAGAAAGCATGATTTTGAAGTGGCAAGAATGAATGTTGGTGAGTTGTTATCAGTGTATGTGTGTAGGTTGGAAACATTAGCTGGGAAAAATTTTGGGGATGAAGGGATATATGAGTGTGAAGAGTTAGTGAGGAAGTTGTTGGCGACTGTGCCTGAGAGTGTGCATGAGTTTATAAATCTGAAACGTAAGGAGAAAATGCTATGGACAAATGAAAGGTTGACGTGGAACGACATTTTAGAAATAGTAGGGGATTATGAGTTAGATAGGTGTATGAAAGAGAATAGAAGTGTTAGTGTTAGGACTGAAGTAGCTGAGGATATACCAGAGTTTAAGAGCTATAGGGAGGCAGTTTTAGAAGGGCCGAGGTGAATGTGTAAGGGTTGCATTAAAAAAAAGAATGTATTTCCACATTCTGAAGAGTAATGTACAAGATAAACTAGGCCAGAGACCAAGGAGGTCGGGCAGAAGTTTGACGAAGCTTTGACGAAGCTTTGGCGTCGCATCTTGGTGTGTAAACACCTGGGGTCAGCAATGTTATGCTGGCGTAAATATCGACATGCCTTCTCTGGGAAAATTGTGTTGAGTCCCATGAGAAGTCATGCCTACGTGACTGACCCAGTTACGTATTGTTAATTCCTCTGTCTGTATCTTGAGCAGTGTTTGCTCTCCTATGATTTTGTAAAACGATATGTATTCAGACTTCACCTTCTCCTCTTAGCTTAAAGACCTATCAAAACCTTCTTTGCATCTCACCACGATGTAAGATAGAAGAATATATCTTATATTTGTACTCTGTGTTTCAACGACTCTACCTCTACATCAGAAAGAAGCAATTGACTGAAACTTAAAGAATATCATCACAGTCGATGAGACTGAGCCAAGAATGAAGGGTATTTTACCAACTGACATCTGCTTTGCAGATCAAAAGAACAACCCAGTGCCTCTTTTGTAAATATGATACGAGGCCACTAATATTTGGTGGCAGCACAGCAAGAAGCAACTGATAATAAGAAGACTAACATAGTGGTAGATTACGAAGAGTTACGAATGGCATCAAAACAGTTAAACTTCACTTCAACACTAGGAAGCAGGAGGTAAACATTATCAAACATCAGAAATCTTCTACGATGTTATGCCAAGAATCTACAATCAACATTGTGTCTCGGGTGACGATGCTGATGACTTCGTCGTCGTATGTTGAACGTCATTGGCAGCGTGGAACTTCGAGAACTTCCGCCAACGTGTCTTCCACAGAGGATCATCAACAACCCATCGAAACAGCAAACAGTCGTTCTACTAACAAAACAACGCACGACTAAGCGAACTGGGTCGCACGGAAGTGCAGACGGAAGAAGCAAAGCCCATGACGTCATGAAAACACCACAGACTTTCCCTTAAATATCAGCTAAGTACAACTTTTTTTATTCATTTGGTGATTTGGTGTGTAACTTTGAGTGTTCCTCTTACGCAGGTCAAGTGATCGGTGTTCCTGGGGTGAGTTACGAGACATCCTTAATCTTACTTTCTTGCAGGAATCTATCTTCATCTTTGGTTATTCGTCCCTGCAGGCTTTTTATCTTAGTTTTTGCCAACTTTTTTTTTCAGAAGTTCTCCTGAAATATCTTTATCATATTATCAGTGTTTAATCTTATCGTTTTGGGGGACACTATTATTATCTGTGGCACATTTTTTTATATTGCATATGCGTTTACGCAGTGGACATGTGTATTCATACAGATATTTTTATAGGGTTGCTAGGAACCATAGTGATAAGAAAAAACAAAAAATAAAGATGTCCGATCCAGTACCGAGTACCCCTGCACCCAGCAACCCCACACCCAATAACCTGGTGGTAACATTAGTTAGCGCCAGGTCAGCAATTGTCCCTTTTTAAGGCCGTGTTAATGGGTTTTTGCCCCAAGGCGTGGAATCTTGGATCTCATCTGTGGATGCTCATTTAAAAGCAAAATGCATCACTGTACCGTCCCTACAATTACAGGAAGCTAAAAGCTTCGTAGACTATGCAAAAGGGGATGCAGGTTCGTACCTGAGGGGCGTCTCATTCAAAGAGGCGGATACATGGGATGAATTTAAAATTAGATTATGCGCCATATATGGCAGTGAGGAGGCCTTGGATGCAGTTTTAGCTTTGAGGAATATCGTTAATGTAATCTCTATGATTCAACTTAATGTGGTGGATAGGGCAGCACTAATTGCAGACCAGTTGAATGAATATCTGGATAACTTGAATAACACTACTTGGGTTACAGGGAAAGACATGGCTGTAAAAGATTTTATTAGGCTCACATACTTAACTTTCCTGACGGCTATGTTGCCGGAAGCCCTGGTACAGTGTTTTGATGAGGAGCTATTGCCCAACAGCACGGAACTAGACATATATAAACAAATTAAGAAACTTATGTCTAAGTGTGCAGATTTAGATCCCTTGCTTGTTCAAGTTTTTGCAAAGAATGAACCACAGCAAGTACATAATATATTATAGTTAATAATAATGCAGCAGGGATAACTTGTTTTAATTGTAAACGAGTGGGTCATATGATTTCAGATTGCTGCACATGTTATTGTTCAATTCATAATAGCTCAAGTCATTCTTACGCTTGATGTTTCTCACCCAATCATCAGCAAAGTAATGCTAAAAACACACAAAACGTTGCCAATGATAACAAGAAGAAGAATCCACATTATCATAAAAGGAAACAAGTAAACAGTAACTCTGCTCAGAATCAGAAACAAGCAAATCGGGCTTCAGGGAACTCAGTTCCTGGGCCCTCTAGCCAAAACAGTCAAAGTCAGTCAAATTTTCCGAGTGTTCAAAGCAAAGCAAACTCCACGTAAGCGACTCCAGCGGGGGGAGAGTGATGTTGGGTCATTCATATCAACATCTTTTGAATTTAAAAATAAATTTAATCACCCAGAAGTATTATGTGCATCCCAGAATTTTCCTATGAATCACACGACCGTATCAAATAAATCAGAGCAGGTTCCCATAGATTTTCATACAATATACGCTATAATAAGTAATGGTGAATTATGCCCTACTTTACATGTCGTAAGTTTAGAATATCAGCCATTTACATTGTTTTTTATTCCGGTAGTCCATGTAATATCATGGACTTACGGACTCACCGTTTGTTGTTTTCGAACTTCCATATTGAGAAGTCCGGAATATGACTTTCAGGAATTGGCTATAACGAGTTAAGTGTTGTAGGCGTAACTCAGATTCAGTACAGGGTGGGTTAGCACATACTTACAGATACCTTTATAGTTGTAAAAAACATTGATATGTATCCAGTTGTAATTGTAGGATAGCCATCTATGGGCATACAAAACATTATCTTAGCTCCTGCCAAACATGGCGTGTTTATCAAAGGAAAATTCTATAAATCTTCTAACACATTAAAATCCGATTTGGACAAAAAAAGAGGCATTTAATCAAACAATAACGTACATAGAGGAACCAATTACTTGTCTCATAAATCAAGATATTGCTCAAGCCACCCAACAGAATTCTCGCACACCCACAATTGCAGCTTGCAAGCAAATTCTTAAGACGAATACACCCTCGAATATCTTAGTGCGTGTAAAATAGACTTTGCTGGGATCTGAAATTTTAATCCTTCCTGACACTTTGAAAATTAATGGACTTTCAGCAACAAGTTAACATTGAAGTCTGTAACCATTTGAATACCAATCTAGTAATCCTCAAAAATCTACATATCGTGGATATGGAAGTGTATAAATATCGCATTCTTACCTTCGCATAAATTAATCACGCTCAAACTGTTGTCGACGAATCCCTCTTACAATCTACCAAAAGTAAAATCAATAACCCTTAAACACCGAAGGGGTATATTAAAAATAGTCTTCCGTGTGCCGAGGCGGTCTTGGAGTGAGCGCGGAAGCGGAAAAAATATTTTTTTCAAAAAATCACAGTGTGCTTAGTTTTCAAGATTAAGAGTTTATTTTTGCCTCCTTTTTTTTGCCATTGCCTGAAGTTTAGTATGCAACCATCAGAAATGAAAAAAATTATCATTATCATATATAAATAATGCGATATATGATAGCGCAAAAACGAAATTTCATATTTAATTTTATTCAAATCGCACTATGCACATAACGGTTAAAGGTAATGAGTTAATTTTTTTTCGTTGTAATGTACACTAAATTGCGATCAATTTGGTATATAACACATTGTAAAACAATAAAAGCAACACAGAGAAAATATTATCACAAAATGATGGATGAATTCGTAACGCGCGGACGTAAACAAATATTTTTTTCAAAAACTTACCATAAATCTAAATATTGTCCTAGAGACTTCCAATTTCTTTCAAAATTAAGACAAATGATTGAATATTACTATACTGTAAGAGTATTAGCTTACAATTGCAGTTTTCGACCATATCTGACAAGTTAAAGTTGACCGAATGTCAAATTTTTTTGTTTTTTTTATATGCAATTATTTCGGAGATTAGAAAAGCTACAACCTTCAAATATTTTTAGTTTTATTCTACATGGAATTGCGCACATTTTCATATATAAAACTCTATGAAACGCCTTATATGAAACGGAGCAAATATTCCGAGAATGTGACGTACGCATTTCGGAGATTTGTGGCGGAGAATCCGCGTGCAGAGGGAAGAAAAGTTTTTTTTTTAAATTCACCATAAATCTAAATATTGTGCTAGAGACTTCGAATTTATTTAAAGATTAAGATAAATGACTGAATATTACTAAACTGTAAGAGGTTTAGCTTACAATTGCGTTTTTCGACCATTTCGGTAGAGTCAAAGTTGACCGAACGTGGTTTTTTTTCTATTTATCGTGATTTATATGCAAATATTTCAAAAATGAGAAAAGCTACAACCTTCAATTATTTATTGTTGTATTCTACATGAAATTGCGCACATTTCCATATATAAAACTTTATGTAACGGCTAATTCAAAATGGTGCAAACATTACCACAATCGCACGTATGACTTTTTCGAAAGTTACCGCGCGGACGTAAAGAAAATGTTATTTTTTTCATAAATTCACCATAAATCGAAATATTGTGCTAAAGACTTCCAATTTATTTCAAAATTAAGGTAAATGATTGAATATTACTAGAATATAAGAGTTTTAGCTTACAATTGCGTTTTTCGACCATTTCGGTAGAGTCACAGTTGACCGAAGGTTGAAATTTTGGCAATTATCGTTATTTATATGAAAATATTTCAAAACTGATAAAAGCTACAACCATGGGTTGTTTTTAATTGTATTGTGCATGAAATTGCGCACATTTCCATATATAAAACTTTATGCAACGGCTAATTTTAAAATGGTGCAAACATTACCACAATCGCATGTATGATTTTTTTCGGAAGAGTTATCGCACGGACGTAAGGAAAAAGTTTTTTCATAAATTCACCATAAATCGAAATATTGTGCTAGAGACTTCCAATTTGTTGCAAAATGAAGGTAAATGATTGAATATTACTAAAATATAAGATTTTTAGCTTACAATTGCGTTTTTCGACCATTTCGTTAGAGTCAAATTTGACCGATGGTTTAAATTTTGGCACTTATCGTTATTTATATGAAAATATCTCAAAACTGATAAAAGCTACAATCATGAGTATTTTTTTTTGTATTCTACATAAAAATGCACACATTTTCATATATAATACTCCATGTAACGGCTAATTTAAAATGGTACAAAAATTATGTCAAAGTGACGAAATAATTTCCGAGATGTGTCACCGATACTTTTTAGAGCGGCAAGAAAGAAATTCGCGCTTGCGCGCCTGCGTAACGATTGTAAACAAAACAACACCTTGATCCATGAACTCCCAGCATCCCCCAAGGCGCGTGATTCAAGAGTTTTTGGCTGGTAGGCCTATAAGTATTTTTCCACGAATTTTTAAAAAAACTTTTGTATGTTGACATAAAATACGTCCAGTCAGCACCCGAGAAACAAAAAATGTCGACGTAAAATACGTCTACTCGGCGTTTAAGGGTAAAGACATTCAAGAAGTGGAGATCCAGCAGAAATTTTTTGATCTTTTAACTAAATATCATGATGTTTTCTCCACTACCGGGGGATCTCTAGGGAAAACGGATGTCATTGAACACCAAATACGGTTAAAAGACAAGCATAAGGTTATTTACGTACCTTCGTATAGACTCCCTATGAAATTCCAGAATGAGATCAATGATGAAGTAGGTAAAATGTTAGAAGAAGGAGTCATTACGAAATCAAATAGCCCTTACAATTTTCCCTTGATCGTCATCCTAAAAAAGATCGGACTTGGCGTATTTGCGTAGATTTCTGTCGCTAAATTGAGGAAATGATTCCCGATCGTTTTCCAGTGCCATGTACCGACGATATCTTATCTTTGTTAGGTCAGAATAAATACTTCACCAGCTTGGACTTACTTAAAGGCTTCCACCAGATACCATTAGCGAGTGAGAGTACCCCATACACCGCCTTCAGCACAGCCAGGGGACATTATGAATTTTTACGTATGCCTTTTGGTTTACGTTGCGCCCCAATTACATTCGCCAGAGTGATTAATATGGTGTTTGGAGACTTGTTAGGGGATACCCTTCATGCCTATATGGACGATCTTGTAATCTTTTCTAATACCTTAGAAGAACATTTGCATAAACTAGAGCTAGTACTACAGAGACTGAGTTTTTTTAAAACCGAACTTGTCTATTTAGGTTTTATGATGTCTAGTCAAGGTCTTAAGGTGGTCCATGATAAGGTGTCGGCTATCCGTAACTTTCCGGTACCTACTAACATATGGGGATACAGCAATTTTTGGGCTGTAGTGGGTATTACAGTAGGTTCATACACAACTATTCAATCATAGCAGCTCCTTTAACAGATCTTACGAAGAAGGGCGTAGATTTTACATGGTCTGAAAAGCATCAACAGGCGTTCGATACCTTGAAAGAGGAATTATGCAGTTCTCCTATCTTAAAATTCCCTGATTTTAATAAGGAATTTTTTATTGCAACTGACGCCTCAGACCAAGGGGTAGGAGGGGTACTACTTCAGCAATATGATAAACAGTTCTTTCCTATAGTTTCTTATTCACTTAAACTGAAGCCCTCTGAAAGTAAATATGCAGTGATAGACAAGGAAAGGCTAGGTATCGTTAACTCACTAGTACATTTTAAGTTTATAATCTATGGCTACCCTGTTAAGGTCCTTACTGACCATAAGCCCCTTACCGAGTTTTTCAAAGGCGTTAATCACAGTCCCAAAAGAACTCGGTGGCATATGATCATTCAGGACTTTGGAGCCAAGATAGGTTACCTACCTGGGAAAGCAAATATCATAGCCGACGCATTATCCCACAATCCCACGCCATCCTGTAAGGAACCATTAGCTGGACTAGAAGATATAGAAACATCCGTGCCTATTGTTAAAACCATATCTGAACAAGAAAATTCACTAACCCAAGCGATCGTGCACATTGAAGACACGGGTTGGAGCGCTGAACTGGTACAAACTGAGCAAAGAAAAGATCAGCAGTTAAACAAAATAATAGATGCTTTGAACAGAAATCCTAAAGCAAAAAAATATTTAAGTATGTGCAACAGAATTATGTAATCAAAGGTAATATTCTGAGTAGGTCCATGACGAGGAAAACCCGAAGCACACTGCACGTGACCAACGATCAGATAGTAGTACCAATCTCTCATATACCAATCGTCCTAAACTGCTTACATTCTAATCCCTTACATGGTCATCCAGGGTTCTCTATTATGTCACAGAAAGCCAAATCACTATTTTACTGATCTACAATGGTTACAGATATAAAAAAGCACATAACTAATTGTCACATTTGTCATGAAAACAAGGGACACACTAAGACACCTGTCCGTTTAGGGGCCTATCCCGTGCCAAATCAACCCTTTGAAAGAGTACACTTAGATTTATTAACAGGGTTTTACGAGTCTGACAGAGGAAATAAACACCTCTTAGTGTTAATAGATGCCTTGACATGTTATACAGAATTAATAGCATTAAAAACAAAAACCACAATTGAATGCGCTCGGAAATTCTATGAATGCTACATCTGTAAACACGGAATTCCACACATGATAATCTCTGACTCGGGTGGAGAATTCAATAATCATTCCCTTAACTCGTTGTGTGAATTCCTTTGCATTAAGAAAATCAATGCCATGATTTATCACCCAGAGTCAAACGGGTTGGTAGAACGAGTAAATAGGAAGGTGTTAAATGTCCTACAAGTTACACTCGTGGGTATGGATCCGAACTGGGATATGGCGGTTCTTGCGGTTCTAAGTACTCTTAATCATTCATATCATGTATCTATAAAAATGACACCCCATGTGGCCTTGTACGGTATGCCTGCTAGAACACCTTTCCACATACTCAAGCCAACCACTTATTTATCAAATCCCCTAAGGGATATTATGGATGCAGGTGTAAGCCGATATAATTTACTTCGTAAGAATTTAGAAGAGGCACAAATTATAATGAAAAGGAATCACAATAAAATCGCTAAACAAACAAAACCATATGCGGTAGGTGATCAAATCTATATCCAAATATATGTGCACAAAGGTTTGAACTATAAGCTAACGCCTAAGTTTTGAAGGCCCGTTCAGTATTCTAGAAATATTAACGGCAAATAGGCTAAAAGTTCAAAACATATCAAAACCTACTGACATACAGATTGTTCCATTGGCTCATACTCGTAGTCAATGAAAAAAACAAAAAAAGGGTGAAGAAAGAAAGGCTAGGAGTGAAAATATGTATACCTATATAAAACTTACAGGGTAAATAGTATATATAAAATTTGTATGAAAAAAATTTTTTTTTATTAGTTTTGAATAAGAAATATCTAATTTAATATGAATAATTACATATATTTTACTATTTGCAGGTTCCAACAAGAAACTTATATTGTTCAGATTGGTACTGTTTTTTCAGACATTCTTCTCGTGTGGGCGGAGTGTTAAAACAAAAAATATCCAATTTACACATAGCTCTATCATTTAAAGAACTGAGGATGTATTTATTACAGCGAGTAACGTAATTCTTGAAGTTGACTTGCAAGCGATTTTCTTGCCAGAAGATGATGTCATTAACCTTAAAAGCGACTTATCGCGTTTTGCTGAATCATTGCATCATTTTCCTTTCAAACCAGAGAACCCACTTGCACTGACTTTGTCTGTAGCTGAAATGTTGTCTTATGATTTGCAAAACAAGACAGCTGAAGCGGAATGCTTAGCTCGTGAACTTCTTATGTGGACCGTAGGTCACAATAACATAGAAAGACGTAATCCATTCTTATTCGTGGTGCCCAATATTTTTGGGTCCGTTGCAAGTTTAGGGTTGGGAATTGCAAATCGTCTTAAAATTAATGAACAAAATAAGAGGTTAGAATTTCTAAAACATCAAAATGAATTCATTTTCTCTGAACTTCATAGACAATTAGAGTCAATAAATCAGCTTATGACATTGGTGAACAAGCATTCTAGTAATATAAATCAGATCATGGATGTGCAATATTTACTTGCAACATTAGCATATTACAATTCAAAAGTAGATCATATCCATGGGAAAATTCACATTTTATTGAAAAATCCAAAGATTATGTAGAAGCAATTACACTAGCTACAAAGGGAGTTCTTTCGCCGCATCTCTTGCCTATTAAAGATTTAACATTAACGTTAGAGAATGCGCATGAGAAACTTGGCTAGGCACCTTTGCTAGAGGCACACAAGATCGAATTTTATTACAGCTTAATTTCAGTAAACGTAGAGAATTACAGAATCATGATTAATATTCCCTTCGATTCTTCTGATGCCTGGAAATCTTACAAAATAGCTCTGTTTCCCACTTATATGTCTAATAGCTCACTACCAGTAATATCGAATTTTTCTGGCTACGTATTAATTTCCCCTAATAAGGAAGTTTTTACAGTCGTCAGAGACCTTGATTGGTTCACTCATTGTTCTAATGCCATGGGTAATAAAGTTTGTACAGCTGATTCTTTTGAATTCCATAATATATCAGCAAATTCATGTGTTAGGTCTAGTCCTTAACGGCTCTCTCCCTCACATGCTTGAACGTTGTCTGAATTTACTTTACCCTTTTGACAAGAATAAGTTTGCTTACAGGCTGAATAACGGAACTTGGCTATGCTTCGCAGTCAAAGAGTTTCACGTCGCATGCCCGTACGGATTGTCTACAACTTCAAGACTGTTCGTCACTGCGGACGGCTGCAGTGGAGAAACGCCCACCTACAACGTACGGGGAAGAAGCACCATCATAAGAGAGCGGGCTTATTTCGCGAACTTTTCCTGGACCAACACCCATATCCCAGCATTACCTTTGCCTTTTAATGAGAAGGTGGCCCAGCAGCTGTCAAAATTGACTACAATGGACCATACTTCCCACGCTTACTACTCTAGGGAGGACATTCGATTCTATGTTTTCCGTCGACGACCCTCATGCTGGTGGTGATTTTAATCATCGCGAACGTAATTGTATGGGGCAGGATGAGGAGGACAAGTATGGCTGATCAACGAAACGTTGGACCCCACCCAGACAATTTTCCGATGGCCCTTAAGGCCTTTGATTTTAGAGCCATTTGAAATTGGCCATTTCATTTGACTCAAGGAGATTGTTTGGAACTGTGAATTGTATGAAAAGCTGTTTGAGACGCTAGCTAAATCTGTAGTAGAAATCTCCTTGGCAATGTATTCCATATGAAAAGCATGAGTATCTTAATTATAATCAATATAATCTACCTTAACCATTATATCTAGTAGCGCACCTAATTGAACATATTGAAGTTATGCAATGAATTAATATATCTGTGCGTGTACACACTGGGAATCTATATAAAGTGCACATTTATTAATCACGTTTATTTGAATCAATATATACATGTATAAACAAATCAGGTAGTACCTATACTCAATCTGTTGCCTTGTATCTTATCACATTTTAGTACCAATAATTTTTATCAATATATGATTTTTAACATATAATCTTTCTGTCATGCAACCATCAGAAGTACGTTAGTATTTTCTGTTGAATATGTATCCTCATGACTAGAAGTATATGACTATCATTATATATCACATGTGATCCTTAGTAATTAGTATTACACCATATGCATATACCTTATACGTGGATCTGTATTTGTATACTCCATTTATTTTTTTTTTACTCATAAGTATTTTCTATATATCTGGTTTTTACATATAACCAGATGAATATCATTTTCTTAAACACTTTGCTGGTAGCTATATATTTGCCATATCTTTGCATTTTTATCTAAAATCACTCTTTTTACATATCAATGGCACATCAAACTTTCTGCCCTGGCTATTATTCTGTGTTTGGTTTTGTAGCCGACCGAGCATTATGTAAGGGTTACATTATAAAAAGAATGTATTTCCACATTCTGTAGAGTAATGTACAAGATAAACTAAGCCAGAGACCAAGGAGGTCGGGCAGAAGTTTGACAAAGCTTTGGCGTCGCATCTTGGTGTGTAAACACCTGGGGTCAGCAATATTATGCTGACATAAATACCAACGTCCCTTCTCTGGGAGAACTGTGTTGAGTCCCATGAGAAGTCATGCCTACTTGACTGACCCAGTTACGTATTGTTAATTCCTCTGTCTGTATCTTGAGCAGTCTTTGCTCTCCTATGATTTTGTAAAACGAAATGTATTCAGATTTCACCTTCTCCTCTTAGCTTAAAGACCTATCAAAACCTTCTTTGCATCTCTCCACGATGTAAGATAGAAGAATATATCTTATAATTGTACTCTGTGTTTCAACGACTCAACCTCTACATCAGAAAGAAGCAATTGAATGAAACTTGAAGAACATCATCACAGTTGATGAGACTGAGTCAAGAATGAAGGGTATTTTACCAACTGACATCTGCTTTGCAGATCAAAAGAACAACCTACCCAGTGCCTCGTTTGTAAATATAATACGAGGGCACTAATAAATGGCAGAGTGAGCGGCTGATAGGAGCATTAGAGCAAGTAATGTAAGTATGGTGAAACCTATGAGAGATAGGAGTGCGAGTGTCAGAAGAGTAGGGTCAATTAGCTGTGAGCGAGAACAGAAGTGTTATAGTTGTGGGAAATCAGGGCATAAGAAGAATGAATGTTGGTGGGCATTAGAAGCGTGCATCGGGTATGGGGAAACAGACCATTTAGTGAGTGAGTGTATGAAAGTTGGGATATTAAATGTTACAGGTGTGGACAGATAGGGCATATAGCTAGTGGATGTTGGGGTACCCGTATGAAAGTGGTTTGCGACAACTGTGGAATGAATGGGCATTATGCTAGGATGTGTAAAGAACAGTGTGCAAAATGTGTTGAATGTGGAATGGAAGGTCATGTAGCGAGTGTGTAGGTAAGAGGATGAGTTAGGCTGGGAATTCGGGAAACTAGGATGAAGGAGATTCAGTTGGGTAGGTCCTTTAGTATGCCCCAGTGTGTTCGGCAGGATGCGATAAGTGAATGGTTGAGGGTGAATAAGTATTAGCCGAGTTTCAGTGAACAAATTCGTCTGGGAGATCGGCAGTTAGTGCTGGTTGATTATGGAAGAAAGCAGAAAAGTGTAGAGAAAGGAAGTGGAAGGAAGAAGCGTGAACGGCATGATAAGGTTGTTAGTTGTGGGGTGCAAACGGTTGAAACAGTGTGTATTACGGCTGACTTTGAGGGAATGAATGATACTTATAGTGTATGTGGGTTTGACTTAACAGGGATAAGTGAGACCACAGTGGGAAGGAAACTGAGTAATAAGGAGGTAGTTGATAGGATAGATAAATTTTTGCAAGAGTTTGACAGAAGGATGAACTGAGTGGCTTGGTAGCAGGAATAAGGGAGATGTTGGGACCAGAGCTGGAAGATGTTGATGAAGTAGTGAATAAGATTTCGGAGGATAGGAGTGAGCGAGATAATGAGAATTTGAATGGAAGTGGTTTGTTTGTTTGTACAGTGTTCTTACGTTGCATGGAACCATTGGTTATTCAGCAACAGGACCAATGGCTTTACGTGACTTCCGAAACATGTCGAGAGTAAACTTCTATCACCAGAAATACACATCTTTCACTCCTCAATGGAATGGCCGAGAAACGTTTGGAAGAAGTGGAAGGAGATTGTAACTGAGAGAATGTATGAGGGTCCTCAAACAAGAGGGCCTGCATCCGAGCATCCGTGGGTGTTGCAGAAAGAAATTTAGTGTGGGTGTTGTAAGTGTAAGGAGATGTTGTCAAATGTAACGGGGGAGGTAATATGGATGAGTGATAATGGTAATTTAAATCTGACAACTTCTTCAAGGGTTGCGTGAGAGAGAGAGAGAGAGAGAGAGAGAGAGAGAGAGAGAGAGAGAGAGAGAGAGAGCAAAATTGGTGGAGGGATGAGTGGGAGTGGTTTGATGGCGGACGTAAGCGTGTGTTTGTTGTGGCGATCGCCGAGTATATCAGTGGCAGTAGTGTGTTATGGGAGTCATAAGAAGTGAAGAGTCAGTAAGTTGGAAATGATGGTCAGTCAGAAGTAGCCAGTGTTATTTGGTGTTTTCTTTGTTGATAATGGTATTTTAAAGTTGTTGTGCATGTGTCTGTCTGGATGTGGTGAAGTTGAAGAGGTTGGTTGTGCATTTTGGTGTCTGAGTTGGCGGTTGGGGACAGTGTTGGTGTTGGTGGTTTGCTGGGCTGGGTTGGAGTTGGTGTTATGATTTGTTGTGGTGTTTTTGAGCTGTTGGTGTTTGTTTGTGTGGTGATTGGGGTGTTGTGTTTTGAGTTGTGCAATTTTGGTGTTTGTCTGTCTTGAGTAGTGAGATTCTCGGTGGTGGTTGTGCCTCGGCTAGCCTAGCCTAGCCTAGCTATATCCAGCAGATAGCACAGCACCTACCTAGTCCTGAGTATATGAAGTCTGAGGTGAGTACATGTGTTTATGTTTTGTGTGTTCTGTATTTCGGTAAGCCAATTGTCCTGCATGTAAAAGGTAACGTAAAGGGGAAAGTGTGGCTGTGGGAAAATTAGTCAGCCGGTATGATTACTGTTGGGCGCTTGCTTGCTTTCTTTACTTTGCTTGTGATCCTGCCACAACCTGTTGAAAAACCTCTTCAAGATGGTTACGCTATGAGCTTTCTGGATTGGGCAGTTGGTGCCTTGGCACGCAAGATCAAGGATTCATTGGTTTTACCCAAGGATTGTGCCTCAGACTGGCTCAGAACTCTCTTTTACATTGATAAGGGCATCATGGATGGCTCCCTTTATACTTTGGGTATAGTCAAGAAGAGAGCGCTCTGGTGCTAGTTTACGTCTAAGCCTCTAAGGGAGTCACATACTCACAAAGATTGGCGCTTCTGTATTCGCTTTTGGATCGTCACTGTAGGTACATGGAAGACAAATTCAGTATATGAAACTTTATATAAGTGTATTACATTCTGTTATATTTTATATCCTTTTGCATACCTCCCTAATGTATTAAGTGTATGTCATTCTTATTTGTATCGTACGATATGCAATGACCAATCCTTGCCTGTCTGGCAGTAATGTTTTACCAGTACGGCACCGCTCTGTATTCATTTGCACGGACATAATTTGCACCTCTGTGAATTTGTTTACTTCACTTAGACATTAACAACCTACTTTTGATATCTCGAGTTTCCTTCATCCCCAACCTTTAGTGGTAAGGATAACACATCAAACACACATGGTGTAGTGACCTGAAGTGTCAGTGAAGTTTTTATTCAAGAGGATTTTTCTGCATCCGCAGATGCAAAGTCAGTGAGAGAGCACAGGGGTGCTCACACAAGACTGCGCAGATTTCTTAACTGCCGCGGCATCCGTGTGGATCAAGTTCCCCCTCGCAACCACGCAGAATCCGTGCGATTCAAGAATCACACATTTCCTAGTGTCTGTTCATATGGACCACATGGATTTGCCTGCGCCACACATCAAAATGGAGACCAGTTGCTTTAAGACCGACATTTTCATTGATGAAGTTGAAAAACTTCCAGCCAAGTGGGACATGAGACTGTGGTGGGATCACAAGCTCAGAAAACAAGCGACAAAATCCCCCCATATAAACTTAACCAAACTCACCTCAGCCACACTTTCCTCTTTACACTACGGAATACACGCAGGATAACTGACCTACCCACACACAGAACAAAAACACAAATACATGTACTCACGAAACTCCAGATACTCAGGGCTATGCTGTGCTGTCCGCTGGTCGAAGTCACTGAGACACCACCAACAAAGACAACAACCAAGAACCTCAACCCCACAACCCAACAACCAAGGACCACAACCCCACAACTCAACAACAACACAACAACCAAGGACCACAACCCCACAACTCAACAACACAACAACAAACAAGGATTACAACCACAACTCAACAATACAGAAAACAAGGAACACAACGACAACTCAACAACATAACAAACAAGGAAAACAACCACAACAAAAGACCACTGCACAAACAATCATTAACACAAAGAACAACAACACAAAAGGGCAACACACGTACCCAACCCTAAACCAACAACCCAAAGGTAACTAACAGCACCAAATCACAACAGCTCACCAACAACAACCCTCAACAACTCACAACCACACCAAGAAACCACAACAGCTCCCCAACAACAACAACCCTCAACTACAACAACTCACATATAACCCAATAGGAACTCACAAGCACAACAAATCCAAAAACACAGGCACAACAACTCTAAAGCAAGCAATATCAACCTTAACAACAACTAAACAACAAATCAATAACACATAACTAACTTTCAATGCCTTCAACACTCTTCATAGACTGCTGCCGACACTACTGATCATCACAGGCTCTGACTCAAGACTGACTCAAAACTCTGATCCTAACAACTAACTCCACCTGCACCAGCAGACAACACAGACCTCACCAATAGCCAATTCAGTCACTAACCATCCATCCACCAATTACGCCCTCTCTCTCTCTCTCTCTCTCTCTCATGGAAAACCAAAACACAAATATATACTACATGATCTCAACAGCAATACAAACCAAGAAACTTACTCACTCTCACTATCAATCCTTAAGGACGTTGTCATATGGAACTCCCATAATTCCTCAATATTTCCTCCCCTGTTACATTTGACAACGTCTCCTTACACTCACAACACCCACATTAAATAGCCTTCCACAACACCCGTGGATGTTTGGATGCAGTCCCCCTGGATCTTGTTTGAGGGCCCTCATACACTCTCAGTTACACCGCCATCCACTTCTCCCAGACCACTTCCAGTCAGACTCCCAAAACCATCTCCCTCACTACTATCCTCCCAAATGCTATTCACTATCTCATCTACCCCTTCTAATTCTTGTCCTTATATCTCTAGTACTTTGCCACCAAATCACTTACCTCATTTACACTCCTGCCAAACTCGCGAAGAGGCTCATTCATACTGCCAACGACGTCCTTACTACTTGATTCCCTTCTTGCCAAAATCTCACTAAACCCTGACAATTCAAACCGACCCACACTTTAAGTATCATTCCTCCCCTCAAAGTCATCCGTATTACACATCATATCCACCATTTTTACCCCAACACTAACCCCTCTATCATGCAGTTTACCTTTCTCCCTTTCATTCCCTTTCCTTATCTTCTTCCTCTTTCTTCCATACTCAACCAATACCAACTGCCGATCTCCCAGACCCATTTGCTCACTGATGCTCGGCTAACAATTATTCACTCCAAACCACTCACTCATCACATTCAACCAAACACACTGTCGCATACTACATGACCCACCCAACTGAATCCCCTTTTCACTTAGTTTACCGAATTCCCAGACTGACTCATCCTCTTTCGCCTACACACACTTGCTACATTACCTTCCATTCCACACTCAACAAACTTTGCACGCCGCTCCTTACACATCCTAGCATAATGCCCACTCTCCACAATTACGCAAACCTCGTTCACACAGGTACCCCGACATCCACTCGCTATATGCCCTATCTGCCCACACCTGTAACTCTTAATACCCCTATCTTTTTTACTCACTCACTAAATGGCCTGTTTGCCCACACCTGAAACACGCCCCTAACACCCACCGACACTCATTCTTCTTGTGTCCTGACTTACTACATCTGTAACACTGATGTTCTTGCTCACAACTAACTAACCCTACTCTTCCGACACTCGCATTCCTATCTCTTTTAGGGCTAACTACACTCACGTTACTTGCTCTAACGCTCCTATCAACTACTCACTCTGCCATTTGCCTCGGCCATTCTAAAACTGCCTCCCTATAGCTTTAAAACTCTGGTATAACCTCAGCTACTTCAGTCCTAACACTAACACTTCTACTCTCTTTCATATACCTATCTAGCTCGTAATCTTCTACTATTTCTAAAATGTCGTTCCACATTAACCTTTCATTCGTCCATCATATTTTCTCCTTACGTTTCAGATTTATAAACTCGTTTACGCTCTCTGGTACAGTTGCCAACAACTTTCGCACTAACTCCTTACACTCATTTATTCCTTCGTCCCCAAACTTTTTCCTAGCTAATGTTTCCAACCTCACACATACATCGACAACGACTCACCAACATTAATTCTTGCCTCTTCAAAATCATACTTTCTCCTATATCTAATGTTTTTATCCTCTTTGCCTGTTCCACAATCCTGGCTTTCACACTCATATGGCACATTCCCTACACTCATCATCACCCATACATACTCAACAAAAATGCCGTCAAGAAGTTACCTAACTTTCTTGCCCAGACTCTTGTTATCCCCATACTTAGCCTCACAATACTTCTCATATTCCTTTAAAAAGTCCCCTATGTCCCTATTATCATATTCCTTGTATTGTGCACATCAGGGTACCTCTCTCATACACACAGCCTTTCGTACTTCCTGCTCACTCTCACTCTCACTCTCACTTTCGCTACTTCCATTCTGACCCTTCTTTCCCTCTTCCGAATACAGCGAATCCACCTCCATACTCACGTCCATACTCTTGACGACGCCCTTCTTCTTTCTACCCACCTGTTTCTACTCACTGCTATCTAAATCACTCTCATCTTTTCCTCAGCCCCCTTCTTATTCTTGTCCTCATGTTTATCCTTACCCTGTCTTCCCCTTCTTTCTCTTACTTATCACCACCAAATCACCTTCGTCACTCATACTCTCATCCACCTATTCTTTCACTTTCTTAATTACTGCTGGCCCATCACAAGACCCAGTAGGCCTACCTCCAAATGCTCCCTCTCCCATGAATCCCTTCACCATCTCCTGTCATTACTCCGAATTTTTCGTCCATCTTCTCAACCATTCTCTCTTCCGTTCCTTTCACCTCTTTTTTTTTCATTTCCACTTTCGCACTCCTTAACATTCCTCTCATTTCCTCTAACTCGCTCTTCAGCTCCTCACACTTTACCCTTAAGCTCTCATTCTCCACTTCCAATCTTTCTTAGCTTCCTTCACCAACCGCAACACCTCCTTCAGCCTCTCCATCTCCTTTAACCCTCCCATCCTCACTTTCTCTACCAATCACACAACTCACTACCCAAAGAATACTGCTGCCGCAACAGGTATCCCTGTTCAGGCACCAAAAATTTAATGAGGCAGGATCACAAGCTCAAAAAGCAAGCAGCAAAATCTGCCCCCCACCCGCCCAACATAAACTTAACCAATCTGGCTGCCAAACTCACCTCAGCACACTTTCCTCTTTACACTACGGAATACACACAGGATAACTGACCTACCCACACACAGAACAAAAACACAAACACATGTACTCACCCAGCTCCAGATACTCAGGGTTATGCTATGCTGTCCGCTGGTCGAGGTCACTGAGACACCACCAACAACAAAAAATACAACCAAGAACCACAACCCCACAACACAACGACCAAGGACCACAACTCAACAACACAACAACAAACAAGGAATACAACCACAACTCAACAACACAACAACAAACAAGGAATACAACCACAACTCAAATATATATATATATATATATATATATATATATATATATATATATATATATATATATATATATATATATATATATATATATATATATATATATATATATATATATGCTAAGAAAAATCACTGTAGATGCACTGGACTTCATAAATAAGCAATACCACAGGAAATAATAGTCAGAAATCCAAGCGCTTTCGTCTTTACTCAGACATCGTCAAGGAGTTAATGAAGTACAATTGGAGATAAAGGTCTCAGGTACAAAACAAGATCAAGAATACCAGATGGTTAATTGTCAAAAGGGTAAAAATTAAAAGAGAGATAATCCAGGATTATTGGATATCACACGGTCACAAACCTAACCGAAACTACAAAGTATCTTTACAGTCCAAAACATGTAAAAACTGAATATATTAATTTTGTTGCTTATATTTATCTACAACTTTTTTCATAATGAAAGCATCAAGTTTAAATAAACCAAGACTTAAATTTAGAACATTTCTATTATTTGACTTTTGTTCATTACTACACCAATCACCATCAAAATGTTAAATTTTCTGTTTTTTCTGGGATGTTCTTAAGTTGTAGATAAATATAAGCAACAAAATTAATATATTCAGTTTTTACATGTTTTGGACTGTAAAGATACTTTGTGGTTTCGGTTAGGTTTTGACCGTGTGATATCCGATAATCCTGGATTATCTCTCTTAATTTTTACCCTTTTGACAATTAACCATCTGATATTCTTGATCTTGTTTTGTACCTGAGACCTTTTATCTCCAATTGTACTTCATTAACTCCTTGACGATGTCTGAGTAAAGACGAAAGCGCTTGGATTTCTGACTATTATTTTCCTGTGGTATTCCGCTATAATATATATATATATATAATATTTTATATATATATATAGGTATATATATTTAATATTTCATATATATATATTATTATATATATATAATATATATATATAAATTATACATATTCTTATATATCAGCCGAATATATATTTAGATATATATATATAATATATATATATATATATAACCATTATATTATAATATATATATATAATATATAATATATAATATATATATAAATATATTATAAAATATATATATAGGATATATAATATATAGATTATATATATATATATAATATATTATATATATATATATATAGTATATCTAGATATATAATAATATATATATATATAGATATATTAATTAATTCAGATTATATAAATATATATTAATATTATATTATATATATATTTATCTATATATAATTATTATATATATAATTTATATATAATAGTATAATATGATTATATTAATATTATTAATATCATATAAATATCTAGTATATATATATATATATATTATCTATATATATATATATTATATATATATAATAATATTATATATATCTATATATATTAATATATATATCTATATATATATATATATATTCTATATATATATTATATTCTATATATATCTATATACTATAATATATATAGATCTATACTAGATATATAGTATTCTTAATATATATAGATATATCATATAGATCATATATAATATATATATATATCTATATAATAGATCTATATAGATAATATATATATATAACACACATATATATATATACATATATATACAATCTTATATATATTATATATATATATAATATATATACATATATATATCTATCATATATATACATATATATACATATAGATATATATATATATAGTATATATATATATATATATATATATATATATATATATATACATATATATATATATATATATATATAATATATATATATACCTATATAGATATATATATATATATATATAAATATATATATATATATATAATATATATATATATATTGATATATATATGATATATATATATATATATATATATATATATAGTATATATATATATATATAGACTATATATATATATATATATATATATATATATATATCATATATATATAATATATATATATATAGATATATGTATATCTCTCCTCAACTACTGAAACTACCAAACAGTATAATAACCCTTCATTTCTATTCTTTATTCTATCTTTACCAAATGGAGATACCGGGTTACTGACAGCTATAATGAAACAATATTAAAACAGAAGAAGAATTCTAGAAAATATTTGTTGGCTTTGATGATAGCAGTCTGATTTATTTTATATTTTATGATATCTAATTCCTGATTTTTTTAATTAAATGTATTGCATGTACTCATTTCAAATAATTATTAACCCTTAAACGCCGATTGGCCGTATTAAACGTCAACGAAAATTGTCTGTTGGGTGCTGAATTGACGTATGAAACGTCGATGCAAAAATTTTTTTTAAAAACTTCGCGGAAAAATAGTTATAGGCCTACTTGGCGAAAACTTTTGTATCACGCACCTTGAGGGATGCTGGGAGTTCACGGATCAAGCTGTTGTTTTGTTTACAATCGTTACCCAGGCGCGCAAGCGCGAATTTCTTCTCGCACTTAAAAGCATCAGCGACACATCCCGGAAATTATTTCGTCACTTTGACATAATTTTGCACCATTTTATATTAACCGTTACATAAAGTTTTATATATGGAAATGTGCGCAATTTTATGTAGAATACAACATAAAACAACCCATGGATGTAGCTTTTGTCAGTTTGGAAATATTTTCATATAAATAACAATAAGTGCAAAAATTTCAACCTTTGGTCAACTTTGACTTGACCGAAATGGTCGAAAAACGCAATTGTAAGCTAAAACCTTTATATTCTAGTAATATTCAATCATTTACCTTAATTTTACAACAAATTAGAAGTCTCTAGCACAATATTTCGATTTATGGTGAATTTATGAAAAAAAACATTTTCCTTACGTCCGCGAGGTAACTCTTCCGAAAAAAATCAGAAATTTTTTGTCCGAAAGTCGTAATGTTTGCACAGTTTTATATTAGCCTTTACATAAAGTTTTATATATGGAAATGGGCGCAATTTCATGTAGAATATAAAAAAAACCATGGTTGTACCTTTTATCAGTTTTGAAATATTTTCATATAAATAACGATGTGCCAAAATATCAACCTGCAGTCAACTTTCACTCGACCGAAATGGTCGAAAACCGCAATTGTAAGCTAAAACTCTTACATTCTAGTAATATTCAATCATTTACCTTTATTTTGAAACCAATTGGAAGTCTCTAGCACAATATTTCGATTTATGGTGATTTTATGAAAAAAAAACATTTTCCTTACGTCCGTCTGGTAACTAACTCTTCCGAAAAAATCAGAAATTTGTTCGTCCGAAAGTCGTAATGTTTGCACCATTTTATATTAGCCGTCACATAAAGTTTTATGTATGAAAATGTGCGCAGTTTCATGTAGAATACAACTAAAAACAACCCATGGTTGTAGCTTTTATTAGTTTTGAAATATTTTCACATAAATAACGATGTGCCAAAATTTCAACCTTCGGTCAACTTTGACTCGACCGAAATGGTCGAAAAACGCAATTGTAAGCTATAACTTTTACATTCTAGTAATATTCAATCATTTACCTTTATTTTGCAACAAATTAGAAGTCTCTAGTACAATATTTCGATTTATGGTGAATTTTTGAAAAACACTTTTTCCTTAAGTCCGCCCGGTAACTCTTCCGAAAAAATCAGAAATTTTTTTGTCCGAAAGTTGTAATGTTTGCACCGTTTCATATTAGCCGTTACATTAAGTTTTATATATGAAAATGTGCGCAGTTTCATGTAAAATACAACAATAAACAACCCATGGTTGTAGCTTTTATTAGTTTTGAAATATTTTCATATAAATAACGATAAGTGCAAAAATTTCAACCTTCGGTCAACTTTCACTCGACGGAAATGGTCGAAAAACGCAATTATAAGCTAAAACTTTTACATTCTAGTAATATTCAATTATTTAACTTTATTTTGCTACAAATTGGAAGTCTCTAGCACAATATTTCGATTTATGGTGAATTTTTGAATAAAAACGCTTTTTCCTACATCCGCGCGGTAACTGCCAAAAAAATCAGAATTTTTTTCGTTCGATTGTCGTAAAGTTTGCACCGATTTATATTAGCTGTTACATAAAGTTTTATATATGAAAATGTGCGCAATTTTATATAAAATACAACTAAAAACAACCCATAGTTGGAGCTTTTATCAGTTTTGAAATATTTTCATATAAATAACAATAAGTGCAAAAATTTCAACCTTCGGTCAACTTTGACTCGACCGAAATGGTCGAAAACCGTAATTGTAAGCTAAAACTCTTATATTCTAGTAATATTCAATCATTTACCTTAATTTTACAACAAATTGGAAGTCTCTAGCACAATATTTCGATTTATGGTGAATTTATGAAAAAAACTTTTTCCTTACGTCCGCGAGGTAACTCTTCCGAAAAAATCGGAAATTTTTTGTCCGAAAGTCCTAATGTTTGCACAGTTTTATATTAGCCATTACATAACGTTTTATATATGGAAATGTGCGCAATTTCATGTAGAATATAAAAAAAACCATGGCTGTAGCTTTTATCAGTTTTGAAATATTTTCATATAAATAACGATCTGCCAAAATATCAACCTGCAGTCAACTTTCACTCGACCGAAATGGTCGAAAACCGCAATTGTAAGCTGAAACTCTTGCATTCTAGTAATATTCAATCATTTAACTTTATTTTGCAACCAATTGGAAGTCTCTAGCACAATATTTCGATTTATGGTGAATTTATGAAAAATACTTTTTCCTTACGTCCCCCCGGTAACTCTTCCGAAAAAAATCAGAAATTTTTTCGTCCGAAAGTCGTAATGTTTGCACCTTTTTATATTAGCTGTCACATAAAGCTTTATGTATGAAAATGTGCGCAGTTTCATGTAGAATACAACTAAAAACAACCCATGGTTGTAGCTTTTATTAGTTTTGAAATATTTTCATATAAATAACGATAAGTGCAAAAATTTCAACCTTCGGTCAACTTTGACTCGACCGAAATGGTCGAAAAACGCCTTTTTAAGCTAAAACCTTTACATTCTAATAATATTCAATCATTTACCTTTATTTTGCAACAAATTGGAAGTCTCTAGTACAATATTTCGATTTATGGTGAATTTATGAAAAAAACATTTTCCTTACGTCCGCCCGGTAACTCTTCCGAGAAAATCAGAAATTTTTTCGTCCGTAAGTCGTAATATTTGCACCGTTTTATATTAGCCGTTACATAAAGTTTTATACATGAAAATGTGCAAGCTTTCATGTAGAATACAAAAAAAAAAACCGTGGTTGTAGCTTTTATCAGTTTTGAAATATTTTCATATAAATAACGATGTGACAAAATTTCAACCTTCGGTCAAGTTTGACTCTACCGAAATGGTCAAAAAACGCAATTGTAAGCTCAAAATATTACATTCTAGTAATATTCAATCATTTAACTTTATTTTGCAACCAATTGGAAGTCTCTAGCGCCATATTTCGATTTATTGTGAATTTATGAAAAAAAAAACCTTTTCCTTACGCCCGCGCGGTAACTCTTCCGGAAAAATCAGAAATTTTTTCAATCGATTGTCGTAATGTTTGCACCTTTTTATATTAGCCGTTTTTAAACATTTAAAGGGTTTTTTATATATGAAAATGGTGTGCAAATTTTTTCATGTAGAATACAACAAAAAACAACCCATGGTTGTAGCTTTTATCGGGTTTGAAATATTTTCATATAAATAATATAGAAAAAATTCGACCTTCGGTCAACTTTAACTCGACCAAAATGGTCGAAAACTGCAATTGTAAGCTACAACACTTACGGCCTAGTAATATTCAATCAATTACCTTCATTTTGCAACAAATTGGAAGTCTCCTAAGACAATATTTCGATTTATGGTGAATTTTTTCAAACAACTTTTTTTTTTGCGTCAGCGCGTCACGAATTCATGCATCATATTGTGATAATATTTTCTCTGTGTTGCTTTGATCGTTTTACAATTTGTTATATACAAAAATCATCGTAATTTAGTGTACAATACAACAAAAAAATAATTAACTCATTAGCTTTAACTGTTTTGCTCACAGCGCGATTTGTATAGAATTATATATGAAAATTTTTTTCGTGCTGTCAAAATTTATATATGATAATGATTTTTTTTTTCATTTCTGATGGTTGCATACTAAACTTCAGGTAATGACAAAAAAAGGAGCCAAAAATGAACTGTTAATCTTGAAAATTAAGCGTGCTGTGATTTTTTGAAAAACACTTTTTTTCCACTATGGCGCCGGCATACAGGAGACACTTTCGGAAATACCGGCTCGGCGATTAAGGGCTAGTAACCATTAACTATAATAAACAAACAAACAAACAAAAAAAAAGCTTCCAACCTTTTGTTTACATTCACACTACGATTAGTGAACGATCGCCAAGCAACCACTTTTACCTAGCACACAGTACAGTACGTAATCATAAATTTTCATTATCTCTCTTCAACTACTGAAACTACCAAACAGTATAATAACCATTCATTTCTATTCTTTATTCTATCTTTACCTAATGTTTTTTTTTATTAAATGTATTGCATCCTTTTACCAATAGAATACATAGAGCACATGGGGTAGATGCTGACCAATAGGAGAGCAGGATCTTACGGTGGTGACTAGCATCAGGAACCAATAGGAGAGCGGGAGGATGGTGGCGAGTCTACTCAGTTGGCGGCGCGCGAGTTTTAAAATTGTTATCGGTGGTCCGGTCAAATCTCGGGACTTTACAGCAACAACCTTTCGTAACCCGAACTATTTTCGTATGTAGAGCCAAAAAATCTTCGTATTTGCTTTCTTAACTTGAATTTTTCATAAGTTGAGACTTTTGTATGTCGAGGTACCACTGTACTAGTAATAAAATGGTGCTGTGACCAGGATTACTGTGATTGACTATTACATCAGTGATTTGTACAGTTAGCATTTATGAAATTTTAAGGATTGTTGTGATATTTGGCAATGAAGACAAGACGTGACCAGCAGATGATGGCGGCCATATTAGAACTATTCATGCATTAGACTAGCCTGAAATGAATAAACAGTAAGATCAGTTAGGTCAATCACCACCTAGCCTAAGCTACAGAGATGCCTAAGCTTTTAGTCATGATTGGTAAATCCCAGGTTGTGCTCACACTAACCCAAGAAGTTAGGCTAAGTTAGGTTAGGCAAAATGATTATTGACGCATTTCCACCTCATAAATTGTTTGTTTTTGAAGTTTAATGTTAATTTCAGAGAATCCTATGTGAAGGTGGGATCTAAATTGAAATATAATGCTATGTTGTACACAGTGTACAGGCAGTCCCCGGTTTACTTTGTTTGTTTTTACATTACATGGAACAGGTGGTTATTCAGCAACAGGACCAGCGGCTTTACGTGACTTCCGAACCAAGTCAAGAGTGAATTTCTACCACCAGGAATACACATCTTTAACCCCTCAATAGAATCCCCAAGAATCAACCTTGCGTCCCCGGTTTACGACTGTGGTTCCATTCGTAAGCTGAAAATCGCTGTAAGCTGAACATTGTCAAATATCCTATGAAAACCTTACTTTTAATGCTTTGGGTGTACTAAAAACTATGTAAACTG
>NC_087200.1:50782293-50784793 GCF_015104395.2 Macrobrachium nipponense
TAAAACATTGTCAAGGAACGAATGAAATACAGTTGGAAAGAAAGTTATCAGGTAAACAACAAGATCAAGAATACCAGATGGTTAATTGTCAAAAGGGTAAAAATTAGAGATAATCCAGGATTATCGGTTATCATACGGTCACAAACCTAAACATAGATTTAACCCTAACAGAAACTACAACGTATCTGTATAGTCCAAAACATGTAAAAACTGAATATTATTAATTTTGTTGCTTATATTTATCTACAACTTTTTTCATTATGAAGGCATCAAGTTTAAATAAACCAAGACTTAAATTTAGAACATTTCCATTATGTGACTTGATGAAACAAGGTTCAATGATATCCCTTTTCTCTGTGTCATTACATGGGATTAAGGCTCTTGCTTGACTCCAGGTAATAGGATGATCTAAATCTCTCATATGTATGAATAATGCATTCGATATTTGCCCAGTTCCCATAGAATATTGGTGCTGTTTGAGACGTTGTGACAGATTTACCGGTTTGTCCGTAATAGACTTTATCACACTTTTTCAAAGGAATTCATATATGCACCCTGGAAGTTCTTTGGGAGAATCTTTTATCGGTGAACTCTTGACATTAATATTATTGTAAAAAACATTATGTTAAAAAGCTTTAAAATTCTAGGAATTTCAATAAACCTTTCATTATAGGGTAATTTTAGAATGTTATGCTTACTAAATTCAAGTTTGTCATTAAATAAAATTTTTTCTAGCTGTTTTCCATGCCACATCTACAAAAGTCCTTGGATATTCAAGTTTCAAGGCAATATCATAAATAGTTTTAATCTCAGCGTCAATAAACTGTGGGCTACAGACATGTAAAGCCCTTGGGAACATCCCAGAAAAACACAGATAATTTAACATTTTGATGCTGATTGGAGTAGTAATGAACAAAAGAGGCAATGTTAGTTGATTTCCGAAAGACTGAAAAGGTGAAATTTCCATAATTTCTATGGACAGTTACATCAAGAAAATTCAAATTTCAGCTTTTTTCTTCCTCTACAGTAAATTTTATGGAAGGTACTAAATTATTGAGGTTATTCAGGAATTCCTGGAGATTTTCGTGAACTGGTCAAATACAGAAAATATCATCCACATACCTAAACCATATAACTTTTTGGGGCCAAATTCTTGGTAAGGGTTTTGTCTCAAAAAATTCCATGTAAATATTGCTAAGGACAGGATATATGGGATTAACCATAGCCATGCCAAACTTTTGTACAAAAAATTCCCCATTAAAACAAAATTTACTATCTTTGATACATAACCTCATTAGACTAATGAGGTTTGCTACAGTTAAAGGAATATCATGACGTTCTAATTCATTCTCCAAAAATTCAAGTAAATCATCTACAGGCACTTTTGTAAATAAAGAGGCAACATTAAAACTAACCATATTAAAATCAAAATTCAAATTTAAACTATTCAATTTGTTTATAAAATCAACATTGTTTTTTACATTCGTGTTAGAAATGTTCCCTACCAAAGCTGTAAGAATTTTTACAATCCATTTAGATACATTATACGTAACTGAGCCCACTGAACTAATGATTGGTCTGATATGTGTCTTGACTAAACCATACATATAAGGTAGGGAGGCGCATTGCGTGGTAAACTGTTTAATTAAATGGTCCAGGCCCTTTAAAATGGATTTAATTTGCTTATTAAAATGGGAGTTCACTGTCGGTGTAGGATCCGACCTCAATTTCGTGTAAGTATCAGTATCATTTAGCACTTACACGAAACTGAGGTCTGATCCTACACAGACAGTGAACTCCCATTTTAATAAACAAATTAAATCCATTCTAAAGGGCTTGGACCATTTAATTAAACAGTTTACACCACAATGCGCCCCCCTACCTTATATGTATAGTTTAGTCAAGACACATATCAGACCAATCATTAGTTCAGTGGGCTCAGTTACATATAATTTATCTAAATGGCTTGTAAAAACACTTACAGCTTTGGTAGGAAACATTTCTAACACAAATGTAAAAAACAATGTTGATTTTATAAACAAATTGAAGTTTAAATTTGAATTTTGATTTTAATATGGTTAGTTTTGATGTTGTCTCTTTATTTACAAAAGTACCTGTAGATGATTTACTTGAATTTTTGGAGGATGAATTAGAACGTCATGATATTCCTTTAACTGTAGCAAACCTCATTAGTCTAATAAGGTTATGTATCAAAGATGGTAAATTTTGTTTTAATTGGGAACTTTTTGTACAAAAGTTTGGCATGGCTATAGGTAATCCCTTATCTCCTGTCCTTAGCAATATTTACATGGAATTTTTTGAGACAAAACTCTTACCAAGAATTTTGCCCCAAAAAGTTATATGGTTTAGGTATGTGGATGATATTTTCTGTATTTGACCAGTTCACGAAAATCTTCATGAATTCCTGAATAATCTCAATAATTTAGTCCCTTCAATAAAATTTCCTGTAGAGGAAGAAAGAAATTGTAATTTGAATTTC
>NC_087200.1:50789793-50805721 GCF_015104395.2 Macrobrachium nipponense
CTGTGATAACCAACTGGTCAAAAAAGATTGAAGCCACTATTGGTACACGAGAGATCCATAGTATTTCTTCACTGAGAGACTCCTTGAAGGAATATTTACAGAAAGTTCAGCAATTGGATAGTGAAATATTGGATTTAATGGATCCTACAAAGCCTGACCAAATCGTGAATCAAACAGAATATAGCCTAAAAGTTAAGCACTGAAATACAGACTAAATTCCTCCCTTACGAGTCTTCTAGCTGTAAGAAATGAACCTAGTGCACCGATATGGTCTGTCAAAGTAGTGTAAAATTTCCTATATTAGACCTTAAACATTTTGATGGTGATGTATTGAACTGGAATTAATTTTGGGAACTGTTTGAAGTATCAGTACACCTATGAACTGACTTTGAAAGTATACAAAAGTTTACTTTTTTTAAGGTGAGGTGAGGCTTTGGCACTGATATCTGGTTTTAAATTAGAAGGAGATAAATATTTAGAAAGTGAAGTGAGGCTTTGGCACTGATATCTGGTTTTAAATTAGAAGAAGATAAATATTTAGAAGCGGTAAACTTGTTGAAAGAAACCTATGGCAGGAAAGACGAAATAAAGTTGTTTTAGTCAAAATCTCTTCCAGACACTCTTAACGCAAATCCAGAGTCACTACAAAGATTCAAAGATTCAGAGAGCAATTTGAATGCTGCACAAGATCATTGGAGAGTGAGCTGTTGGGATTGAATGAGTTATATACTATCTTGGTCTACACCAAACTACCCAGTAGTATAAGTGAAATAATAAAACGAAGGTGTGGGGAAGATTGGCTTAAATTTGACACCTTCAAAATATATCTATACGAGGAAATACACAATTTGAGGGCTTTTCCACAGACTGAAACAGTGAAAGCTAAGCCCTTAACTACAGTAGATACAAGGGCAGTCTGTGAAACTAAAAAAAAACCATCAGTGGGGCCTAAAATACGAACAAAGCCAAGGTAAACCATGTTAAGGGATGTGCACTTTGCAGAGGCAATCATATATGGACACATTGTATGACTCATGTAACCAGAGGACTAAAGCGAGAAAAACTTAAAACTCTGGGTCAGTGTTTCGTGTCCACATCCAATAAACATTTCAGGTCTGATTGTGACAGGCAAGGCTGTAATAACGGTTGTACTGTTAGACATCATAAGGTTATATGCAATCAAATCAACCAAAGACTAAGGAAGGTGGGGTACAAGTAGGAACTCTCTCTCTGACAATTATCAGACAGGGAAATAAGAAGGCTAAACAGTCAATGTTAACTACAGCCACAATAACCCTAAAAGATAAAAGAGGTCACATTGTGCAAAAGAGAGAGTTGTTGGATAACTGTGCCAAGAGATCTCATCATATCTGCTCTTGAGGGACTCCATTATAACAGCAAGGGAACTGACAACATATTGAGAGATATTCAACTTCCAAACCAGTCATTGAGTATGAGATGGTGAATACTGTTTACCTCACCAGGGTTAATTAATTTATATGGATTGTATAGTGGGTGGTGGATGAGCTACCAGAATATACAAAGAAATTCGACATTAAGAAGAATTTAAGGTCGTTGTGTAAAATGAAACAGCTTGGCTGATAAAGATTTGGATCTACCCATAGAGAAACAATCGCCTGTAGACTTATGACGGGTTGACAATGTGTACAACATACTACATCTGTTTAGAAAATTTGAGAATTTAGTATTGCTACCAACCATAATTGGTTATGTTGTAACCGGTCGGGAAGTTCTCGAAGCTTTATGGAGTTTAGACCACTTAGGTATTAACTGCTGTGCGATAACAGAACAGGAAAAGAGGGTTTTGGAGTACTTTGAGAGCACTATAACCTATTGTGAAATTGACAAACAGTAAGTTGTGGAGTTGCCTTGGAAAGGCAATAAAAGTAGATTAACCTCCAACTTTGGGTAGGCTTTGAACAGACTGAAGCAACAGTGTGTCAAGTTTCGTAAGGACAGACACTATCAGAAAATCCTGAGGGATCAGGAGGATAGGGGGTTCACAGAAAGGGTGAAACATTTCTTGGCACATTATGGTGTTAAAAAAGACAGTGCAACAACCCCTTTAGGATAGTATTTGACTCTTTGGTAAGACAGGGGAAAATGGGTTAAACTTGAATGATTGTGGACAGGACCACATATAACAGCTGACCTGTGCAAAGTTCTGCTGCAGTTTAGAACAAAATCATTTGCCTGTATTAGTGACCTATAGAAGGCATTTTTAATGGTGCAACTAAAAGAAGAGGATAGAAACTATACAAGATTTTTATTGTTGGATGATCCAACAGACCCAACAGAAGATTGTTGGCGTATAAGTTTCGAGTTGTTTTATTTGGAGCTGCATGTTCTCCCTTTCTGTTGAATGCAACAATTAACAGACACTTGTCCATGGTGGAAGGTGATGTAGAAAGGATGAAGAGTTACTATATATAGATAACCTACAGTTTACCAGAAATAATGGTGATGAGCTGGTACATTTTTTCTTTGAAGTAAGTAAGATATTTGCACAGGCACATTTGTACCTGAAAGAATGGAGGAGTTATAATGACTAGTTACAAACCATAACCAGAGCATATGGGATCAGTGCCAAAGAGCAAACAACTCATAAAATCTTTCGTCTAGATGGGAAACAAAAAGAGATACCTTGACATTACATCTTAATAGGATATATAAGTCCAGTCAGACTAAGAGCGAAGTGTTAAGAACAGTTGCACAAATTTAAGATCCTTAGGAGTAATACTACCTGTTACTATTAGGGCAAGGATATACTTGTAGAATTTGTGGAAGCAACAGTTGGATTGGAATGCCCAGACCTATCACAGAAGCCTAAGTCTTGTTGGGATTATGAGCTTTACTTACCTGGTTTAATGAAAAGTATTTTCGTGGAAGACTTAGAAAGTGATACAAGCAAGTCTGTGTCATCACCCACTACTGCTACATTATGTCCAGCGTCTTCTAATGAACAAGCATTTTGGACAATGGACATATCTGCATCATCATTGGCAACTATAACCTTAATACCAGTAGACTGGAGGTATTCCTTCAGCTGTCCCCTTAACCTACTTCCCTCCTTGACGACATCTATGAGAAAAGGAAATAAAGCAGCATTAGCAGCTAAGTTGGAATATTATGGATCTTGGGATGGTAGCCATCTCCTTCACAAAGTTGTGCGGCCAAGGCCAACTGTGCACAGGGATATCTTTTAAGCCTACGCAGGTTGAGCATAGGGATACCTTTCAAGCCTACACAGGTTATGTACTCAATCATTATGGCAAAAATGCAAAAGTTGTGTTTGATGGCTACCCAGTAACGCTAACTACCAAATCTCAGGAACAATATTGCTAGGCATCCAAACATTGTTCTATAGATGTTGCAGTGGAAGAAGAATTTTACACAACCTTACCACAGGCAGATTTCCCATGAAATAAGCATAACAAGACAGAGGTGATCAATAAGCTGAAGGTTATAGTTGCCAATGATGATGCAGATATGTCCATTGTCCAAATGGCTTGGTCATTAGAAGACACTGGGCATAAGCAGTAGTAGGTGACGGGACAGACTTGCTTATATTTCTTGCATCATCCACGAAAATACTTTTAATTAAACCAGGTAAAGTTCATACTCCCAACAAAACGTATGATATTAGCAAACTTCAAGCTAATCTGGGACCTCTTGCGCAACGTCTGCTGTTCCTCCACGCAGTTACAGGCTGCGACACATCATCAGGTATATATGGGAAAGGGAAAAAAAGAACTTTTGATATTCTGAAGAATAGCCAAGACATGTGCGAGCGACAGTGTCTTTATTTGATAATCCAACAGCATCTGAAGATAAAGTAGCCAAAGTTGGTGAAGTTTTCCTCGTTTCTGTGTATGGAGCTGATAAAACTCAAACCTTGGATAGGTAGTATCGTTTTTATACATACAAGAGAACATTAGCAGAGATGCTACTTAGGTCTGACTTTCAGCTATCCACATTGCCATGTGTGTTTGCTCTGAGTGTGGGATGTTCAGATCTAATTCAAACCTTAATTACTTTCTCTATATGACATTTATTGCATAGATATTTAAAGCTAACATACTGTAATTTTCCTTGTGTTTTTTGTATGTTTATATTAATGAGCAAATAATAATTTGTCAATGCAATTGAAAGGACTTTTCTTTGTATATGTATATGTATATGTATATATATATATATATATATATATATATATATATATATATATATATATATATATATATATATATATATATATATATATATATATATATATATATATAATATATATATATATATATATATATATACGGTATGTAACATAATTTCTACACAAGATTTGTCCGACATAGTTCATTATTATAAAGATCATGTTTTTTCAGGCACCCTATTTGATTCTGAAAAAAGTGTAATTTACTTAAGTTCCTTTCACTGTAATTTCCAATATCATTATTAAGAAGAACATAATGATGTATATAAAGCCATTGCTGTTCAGTAATTTAGCAGAATGTTCATAATTTAAGCCTATTATTTTATTTTAAAAAATACTGATGGATTTTGTATGTGTGACCCTTTGGGTTTCTGCTTATTTTCCCCTCATAACTTCCTTGTTTTTGAAAATATGCATAAACTTGTATATATATATATATTTCGAAAGGAGAAGGTTTGTTCTACAACTTTGTTCAATACATTTTTTTCATACAAGCCACCATATCTGTGGAAATTGTCTTTGAAAATAAAGTTATCACCTAAAATTTCAATATTTTTGCTTTTTTCCCATATAAATTTATAGTTTTGTAAAATGACCTAGACAGTGTTAGAAAAAAATAAGTTCTGAACAACTTTTATTGAGTGTAATTTTTCATAAAACTATTATTTTACGAGATATTTGAATTTTAAGAGAATTCCAAATGGCGACCATTTTCCAATATGGCGGCTAACACAAGTGTGGAAGGCCTTGGGATTTTTTATATGTTGTTTAAGTCATAATTCTCTACATGTGTGCCAAGTTTCAGCTCTCTTTCAGTGCAAGTGCTGTACAGGAAAATCAGATCTTAAGAGCATAACACCGATACCACAACTGTAAAAGTATTTTATAGAGAAGGATTTAAAAATCCTGATCTTAGGTAAACTTTCAGAAATTGCTCCCACATTATAAATGGTTCTGTGTTTATAGTGGTAATCAATCACAAAACATTACATAGTGCCAATCAAACTCACATGGTACAAATTTAACTCCTTCCTTCATGTTGCCACTGTGCCAAATGTGGAACATAAGCTTAACTACAATACAATTTGATCACTTGAATAAAATTAAATAAACTACTGCAACATATCTTGTGCTTCTGCAACACCATATGGTTTCTTGACGGCAAACAACAAAAATTGATTGGTGCCTCTCCACCTCTTTCTGCCTTTACCTAATGGTGGCACAGACTGTGCTGCTTTCTGTCAGCATGTCTCATAGTTATTGGTGTTTCCCAGCAATATTTATGATATATCTAACCCTAGGTTTGTCCCATGCTTGTAGCGGCTAATACTCATGATTAATTACATTTTTTTTCTGTTTACTGTGTAGAACTAATATATCTCATTTCATGAGTCATTTTTACAGTTATCCTGAAAAAATTGCACCACTATTCTGTTTCCCACATCATACAGACAAAATAAAAATAAAAATATTTCCATACAGAAATGAAAATAGTAAATTTTTTTCAAAGATTAATATATGCAGTTTGAAAATATTTATACTAAAAAAAAATCATTTTTAAAATGGAAAACATTTATAACCACTACTTTAATCCAGATGAGAACATTAGACTGTGGAATTAGAAGTTGTAAGGAATCACTGAAAAGAGTGAGCTTAATATAATGAGAGTATAAGGATGGATTCCTATGGCAACAGTTGTACCTACGTAAGTTAATATGGTTTACAGTAAATCTACCTCATCTTTTTATATAAGTACAATATAATTATTCTATAATGGACCACTCTTTATCAAATTAAAAAAAAAGTGTCTGCAATCAGAAAACATTGGTTTGGCAAGTGACGCTAATTAAAATATGGATGAAATGGAAAGAAATGAGTGCTTTTTAGCAGTGAATGACAGAAGCACGCCAGAAGGTTATGCAGTTTAGCAGTGTGGATGCAAAGGAAAGTAATAAGTAACTTAAAATCTCAAAATTCACAGTAATGATTCGACTATCTAGTGTTGTTAGTTAATCCCACCCACTTTAGGGGAAGTTGAGGTACAACATAGCCAAGAGCTCAATTCATTTCCTGCTGGCTCTTGGTTAACATCAGGAGTTCTCTGCAGCTGTTCTTCATCATTTGTTGGAATTATTTCTGGGAAATTAGTGAGGTATTCAAGGCTTGTTGTGGCTTCATTATTAGCTTTTCGAGTTCGGATCAACATTAGCTTATTGTTAATGATTTTCTCTATTTTTTGGATCATGTCAGACACTAGTTCTTGTAGCATTTGCTTTTGCTCTGAGGGATGTATGACTAGGGTAGCTAAACATGACTCTCATACCAAGTGTGTCAAATGTAGGGGGCAGGAGTGTGACAGGGAGAATGCATGCTATGAATGCCAAGATTGGGACGAAAAGAAGTGGAAAGTGTTTAAATCTCATGCAGATAAGCTTGAGAGGGAGAAAAAGAGAAAGGCAGCCTCTAGCACCAAAATTAAGGTTTCTTTAGGATCCACTCCTTTGTCTAAACATTTAGATCAGAATACTGTTCCTTCTTCACCAATTCCAGCTATTTCTCCCATCCCTAGCCCTCCTACTTTGCCACTTTAAATCTAGGTTTGATCTGAAGATTAATTTAATTGTAAGTGCAGTGCCTGAATTAGGGACCTCTCCGTCTCCAAGCAACCATTGCCACCGGAGCAGTCGTCACCCACTTGCAAGCATCAGACACCAGCTCCTGCATTTGTGGCACCAACTCCTGCGTACCTGGCACCAGCTCTCATGCGCTCAATACAACCTTCGCCTCCTCACTCGTCAGTTCAGGACTCTCCATGGGACCAATCAAAAGACAACTGGTGGCCATTATGCAGTTTTTACAGAAACCAACCACAGTTCAATAGACCCCCCAAGATGCATCCTTGTCGCTTGTTTCTTCAGACAAAGAGGACCTTGAACAAGCACCTGCCGCCTCTGTGAATACTTTGCTGCTTAGATATTTTTTTATCTAACTTTCCGGATCACTTCTCGTCTCCCGCTTCAACCTTCCTTGTGAGGATTCAGACAGGTAACAACACTTGACTCCCTCGGATGGTACTTTCTTCCTCAAGGAAGGCACTCAAGGCAGTGGGTAATTGGCTCACTTCAAAGAAGGAGCAGGGCAAAGCCACCCTTGCTTAGCCTCCCCTAGGCTGATGCATAGAAGATACTTCTCCTATTCTACTGGAGAAGGTCTCTATTTAGGAGTCGCTGCCTCTTTCCAAGGGGACTTCTCTGGACTTATTGATTCTTCGTGACATTTAGTCTTTGCATCAGCAAAGGTTGTTTTCAACACCTGAGTTAGACCACCTCATCAAGAACATCTTTAAGATGTTCAAAGTATTCAGTTTCCTGGATTGGACTGTCTAAGCCCTTGCTAAGAAGATCGAAGACTGCCAGGACTTTGCTTCAGATTGGTTAGCGGTTTTGTCGTGCACCGACAAAGCCATAAGAGATGGCGCCATAGAGCTCACCTCTCTCTTCTCCATGGGGGTTTTAAAGAAAAGAGTTGTAGAGTTCTTCACCACGAAAGGAGTCACACAGACCCACAAACCCCTGTTCAAGGGATTTCTTCAGACCTGCAGAGGAAATTGACGCAGGATCTGTTAGCACAGTCTGCTAGGCAATAAGGACCCCTCCACCTTCGTTACCAAGTCTATTTCTTCTCTCCAGCTCCAGCCTTTTCGTGGTGGCATGCAGAAGGCCCAAGCCAGACCTCCAATGAACTTATGTTTCACATCAAAGTACATCAGGAAAACAACCTTCAAGCCCAATGCCAAGAAGTGAAGATACAGTCCTTCGTGCTCCAGTAGAGGCCAGACTTCTCCACTTTAGGGAGATGTGGAGTCAAAGAAGAGCAGAGCAATGGGTTGTCAAAGTCCTGAAAGAGGGGTATTCCATTCCCTTCATGGAGAAGCTTCTTTTAGCCAAGTCTCCCATCTTGTTTATAGTATACTCGGAAGGCTCCAAAAAGTTTTCAGCCCTTTCGAAGGATGTCGATGACCTCTTCCTCAAAGGAGCTGTAGAATTCAGAGGAATTCTACAACCATCTCTTCGTAGCTCCAAGTCATTGGGGAGGTGTGGGGGGGGTGGAGGCCTGTTCTCAATGTCAGAGCCCTGAACTATTTTTGTTCAGAAGACGAAGTTTCATACGGAAAGGAACAGTCGGTCATGTCTTCCACTTGACAAGGCAATTGGATGATCGCCCTGGACATGCGGGATGCCTACTTCCATGTCCCCATCCATCCAGGCTACAGGAAGTTCCTTCGGTTCATTTTTCAAGGCAGGGTTCTTTAGCTTTGGGCCTTGTGCTTCGGCCTCTCTACAGCTCCTTAAGTATTTACACGAATTCTTGCCCCTCTCGGCAAATGGCTCCATCTGCTCGGCATCAACATCTGCCTTTATTTAGATGACTGGCCTCTGTTCCCCGCCGAAGTGCATGGTGGACTTGAAAGTAACTCTTCTCCTGATTTTCCTGACTCAAGAGATAGGAATCCTAATCAACAAACCAGAATCTCAGCTGATTCCTACGCATGAGATTATTTGGGGATGATCCTGAACTCTCAGTTAAGTATATCTTAGTTTTACTAGACCACTGAGCTGATTAACAGCTTTCCTAGGGCTGGCCCGAAGGATTAGATATTTTTATGTGACTAGGAACCAATTAGTCACCTAGCAACGGGACCTACAGCTTATTGTGGGATCCGAACCACACTAAATCGAGAAATGAATTTCCATTACCAGAAATAAATTCCTCTGATTACGCATTGGCCGAGCCGGGATTCGAACTTCGGACCACCGGATTGGCAGCCGAGCGCAAAAACCACTCGTTCAGCAAGGAACTCTGAACTCTCAGACTTTTCAAGTTTTTCCATCCCACAAAAGAGTAGACTCCTTCCTTTGCACTGTCCGCAAGTTTCCCTCTCTGTTGGCAAATCAGTGGTTGAGCCTCTTGGGGACTCTGGCCTCCATCGAACAGTTTGTGAAGTTGGGCAGACTTCACATGAGAGTTCTTCAGCTCTTTCTCAAAGCCAACTGGAACAGGAATCACCCCAACTAATTCATTTCTCCCATCACGTTGGAGATCAATTCAGGAAGGCTTCTTCAATGGAAATCTCTTCATCTGGGACGTGGTCAATGGAAGAGAGAGATCAGCAAATCAATGTCAAGGAACTGAAGACCATTTACCTGGGTCTCCAGTCCTTGTCTCTGATCTTCAGCAAGTAGGGAGGCACTCACTCCCTCTGCAAGGCAGCGAAAGATCTCCTCTTGGCGGAACAGAATCAGGTCACTCTCATCACTTGATTCACTCAGGAGACTGAACGTCTTAGCAAATGAGCTGAGTTCACCGCAAGCAGGTCTTTCACACAGAATGGACCTTGGACCCCCTGGTTTGCAACAATCTGCAGAAGCTATGGGGCAAACCAACCGTAGACCTGTTCGCGACTTCAAGGAATCACCGTCTTTCTCTCCTCTGTTCTCCTGCCCCGGATTCTCAGGCATGGACGATGGATGCCATGCTTCTAGATTGGTCAGAAATGGATGCCTACACCTTTCCTCCTTTCAGCATGATCAGAGAAGTGATAAACAACACCTCCTTCCATTGCAACATTTCAATGACCCTAGTTACTCTGTTCCCTCAAAATTATTCTATAAAATTGCCACTAAAATTTTTTATCTATACTCATTTTCTGTTCTGTTACCACAATGTTATATATTTTAATGTTAATATGAGACACACAATATGAAAAAAGTAAAAATAACTGAAAATCTCTGTAAGGACCCCAAAAAATTATGTAAATGTTGAAAGCTTTGAAGAAGTTTTTAGCTTATATGAAAAGTATACCACACTTGTTTTTGAAGAACTTACATGGCAAACGGTAAAGTGATATAAATTTACTAAAAGAAGGAACCAAAACACCACCAGTTGACTGATCAAGTTGTTATGCGAGCATGATAAAGATATTGTTTACAAACCAAACAAGCATTAAACACACATGGTCAAATAAAGATTATGTATGTATACATGACTCTCTAATTCCATTAAAATTCTTGTGCCATTTTTCCTATTTTGAATCCTTGCCTAGTTTAAAAAATAAACATCAAAAGATCAAAGTGAGACTGGCCTGAGGTGAATTCAATTAACATTTACCTCTGTAAATCTTCAAGAAAAGAATAATTTGACTTCAGCCTCCTAACTCAAAGATTATTTGACCATAATTTATGTCAATCAACGTCTACCAATGAACAATTTATTTTTATTCAAACTAATATTTCATCTACAATTTCGATGATTGCTTGGACCCCATCACCACATGTACATTTTAAGTTGATCCAAAAATTAACATGCTTATAGTCTAAGGCTTTTATATGAACCATAATGTATGTGCTCCCTTTTTCTTCTTTTTGTCTACAGTCAGACAAAATACTAAGATACTGACAATACCACTCAATAATTAATAATGATAAAGCAATAACAATAATGTTATCAATAAATAATGTCGAATATAATAATACTTATAACTGACTTTAAGCTATTAAGCTAATAATACCTTCAAATAATTAAACAGATCTAGGAGACAGGACTGAATGATGATCTTCCTACAACAAGTAAGCTTTCATACTTCAGTTATATTTTATTCTAATTAGAGCATAACACCTAGCAACAGGTAAAGCAAAGTTTTCACACAGCTCACACAACAAAATGACTAGCAGCACCATGTATTCATAGAATTGCAACAGTAGCGTTGCCACTGAAAACTTTTCAGCTCAATCCAAGACATATTACTGTTGAAATCACTGCACGATTTAACGATCATATATATCATACACAGACAAGAGGTAATCATCAATATCAAGCTGTTCTAGTTAAGTATAAAAATAACACTTGTAACAAAAGGCCAAACCATACATGTAAGGCACTCAATCGAGAGGGTATATAGCACGAAGCCACTTGTGAGGTATGTACTGTGCACCATCAAAACTAGAAAAGTATTCATGTAAATCTGGATGATTTATCTGGAAAAAAAAATTAAGACAAGATTACTTAAGAAAACTCAATGCCATTCTTCAAAAAAGTAAAACATATAATGCCAACTTATATAAATGCTGCTTGCCTAACTAAAAAGACTATGCATAAATGTTTATAAATGGATAATATGCCCATTCGACAAAACTGACACAAATAGTAAACTGTGGTACAGTATGTACTAAAATCTAGCATTATCCAATTATAAGAAAAGTCATAGCTTTTATACTGGAAATTAATGTATTACTATATCAGTGAGATAAGATGTCCATGGCACCAATAACCTCTTGAATAGGTTGAAAATGGATTTGAATTGTCATTTTTCATTTGGATGGATGGGCCCAAAACAAAGGGTCTGCTGGGCAAGAAAGAAGCATGACTTTTCTGTTTAGCCTAAATTCAGAGGTTGCTACACATGAGAATCTCATAGTCATGGTCTAATTGAAGACCTGTGGAATTGTGAAGAGAGCATTATTCATAGCTAACAAACTTTCAGTATCAACATTAGGATAAATCTTCTGAAGCCAGTTGGAAACCAGTTAAAAACAATCAAAAATTGTATATGCAAGGAATATGTGGCATTTGGCTTCTAAAGTAAAGAGGAGGTGGAAGATAGTGTTTGCTTTTGCTCTCCTCCTCCCAAGCCCCCTTTTTTTTTCTTTTTTTTTTGCTAAGCCCATGATTCCTTTCCTGCTATCTGTGCATTTTTGGGTGTGTGCGTGTGTTTGGCCATTCATTATGGATTCCTCAATCCAATCTATAAAGTCACGAAAGTTGAACCACTCTATGACCTGAGAACACCCTAGGACAATTTCCTTTCTGAATCAGAAAAGGAGTGATCACCTGAAGGAAATTGGGAGGTTCAGGAGAAATCCGATGCTCCCTCCATCTGATCTTATTATTACTATATATGAAGAAAGAACTGGTATAAAAAGGACATTTTATAATAAAATAAAGTTTTAATTATACTTACCCAGTATTTATATAGCTAAGAGTTTCACTCGCCTGGCAGTTAATTTCCGAAATTCGCAGATTGCACTAATTTTCTGTTCTGTTTTGGTTAGGTAACAATGACCCCATCCTACTTTTGGGGTAAGAGAGGAACCACTTGGCAAAGAGCTCAGTTTGTTTCATGCCTTTAAGAAGAAAATACCATGCTAGGAGTCGGAGGGTGGGCTGCGATTATATAATTACTGGGTCAGTATAATCATAATTTTATTTTATTATAAAAGTCAATTTTAATTATGAAGCTTACCCTGTAATTATATAGCTGATTCCCACATTGAGGGATGGTGGGATGCATGGATATTTCTACCTCAAACATTAAAAATTCAACTAAAGAGGATAGAAAAATGTTACCAACATTATATAAAAAAAATTTCTAATTCCTTACCCGATTAGAGTTGATGCAGGAAAGTACTGCCTCTGGATGTCACTTATTTTGTAGAGACGTAGCTGTGAAGCTAGTAAGCATCTACTGCTAGTGGGACCCTTGTGGCAAAGGCAATTTCCGATGGCCAACAAAGGATAGGTAAATTGCCCCTGCCCAGGGTTCAATACCAATAAACACCAAAGAATAAACTGTTACCCATTTCCAAAACATGTTTAAACAAAATACCACCACCACCATACCAAAGGATTAGAGGGTACTCAGGCTCTTCATACCTCCAGGCTTCCCAAAAACATAAACACTTTATATCAAGGAGAAAAAAGGTTTTAGGAAGGGTTGCTTCCAACACTTCCTTTCCCAACACCACACCAGCCGCAAGAAAAGGACACAAAGTAATACAATCACCATACCTGTTTCAATATCTTGAAGATAATGAGACAAAAACACAGATTTACATTTCCAAAATGTAGAGTTTAAAATTGCTGATAAGGACAGGTTTCTTTTAAAGGCTAGAGAAGTAGCTAATGCTCTAATCTCATGAGCTTTCACTTTATATAAGGGGAGAACGTCTTCTTGAACTGACGAGTGTGCCTCACGGATCACATCTCTTAGGAAGAATGCTGGTGTATTCTTGGACAAAAGTCTAGATGGATCCTTAACAGAGCACCACAGACTGGATGAGTCCCTGTGAATGTCCTTAGTTGTATGCAAGTAGTATTTTAAAGTTCTTACTGGGCATAACAATCTTTCCCCAACATCGAATCTCAGAACTTCTGTCATGCTCTTAATAAAGAAAGAACTCATTCTTGGCTAAAAAAAACCAAGTGAATATGAACTGGTAGCATTTCCTTTTGAAAAGCTTACCCTTTTATCCAAGGCATGTTCTTCACTGATCCTCTTTGCCATTGCCAATGATATCAGAAAAAGGGTTTTTCTAGTCAAGTCTATATAAGGTGATGCAAAGGCTCAAAATGGGGACCTGACAACCACTTCAACACTATGTCGAGATTCCAAGGAACAGTGGGCGAATCTTTACTCTTGGAGATGTCCAAAGGCTTAACAAGGTCTGAAATGTCCAGATTGGAGGACAAGTTCAATCCTCTATGGCAAAAGACTGAACCCTTAATGGTGGATGTTGAAAATTTCCTTGATCTTAATTACCAAAAGAAGTCCACTACTTGGGCCACAGAGGTATGAGAAGAGGAGACATAGGTAGGTGCTCCTGCACCATTCTCTGAAGATTCTCCACTTGTTTTGATAAACGTCATTAGAGGATTGCCTTCTGCATCTAGCAATTGCCTCTGCAGCCGCTTTAGAAAAGCCTTTCTTTCTAAGAATTTCTTGACAGTTTGAACCCTGTCAGGGCCAGAGACGACAGTCCTTAGTGGAATCATTGGAAGTGAGGTTGTCTGAGTAGCTACTTCTTTTGAAGAAGCAGCCTCGGTAAATCCACTAGGTGGTCGATGACATCGGGGAGCCATTCCTTTGACGCCAGAGCGGCACTATCAGAATTAGAGACATTCTGTTGAGACAAAAACTAGTTCAACACCTGTCTTATAAAACTGAATGGGGGAAAAGCATCTACTGACCAGGCTTGGGGACCTGGTACTGGCAAACAATACAGAGGGAGATGATGGTTCCAAGACGTGGCAAAAAGGTCCATCATTTGTTTTCCCCAAAACTTCCACAGATCTAAGCAAACCAGTGGACCCAAGGTACATTCTGTCGAGTGGACTTGTCCCCGGCGGCTTAGTTCATCTGCTAAAAGATTCCTTGGATAAACCTGATAAATAACCTGGTGTCATTCTGGTCTGCCCATAAGAAGAAGCAGCGAGAAAGACAGAGTCCTTCATTGTTTCGCTATGTAAGAGAGCGCTGTCGTATTGTCTGAGTAGACTATGACTGTCTTGTTTTTTGCTTCTAGAGAGGACTGAAGGCCTAAATGAACTGCATTGAGTTCTTTCACATTTATGTGGAATGACCTTTGTTCTGGGAGCCATATCCCTGACGTCTCACTCTTCTCAAAGAGAGCGCCCCATCCCAGATCCAAGGCATCTGTGATCAACGGTAAAAGAGACTTTCCTTGAGAATATCTTTCCCTGCAGTTTCACCAGAGAAGTTCCTCCTTTATTTCCCTCGTCACTGGAAACACATATGAGTCAGGAAGAACCTTCCTGTTCCAGCTCGCTTTCAAAAAGAACTGTAGAGGTCTGAGATGTGGTCTGCTCAGATGTACGAACTGTTCCATCAACTATAGGAAACCGAGGAGGCTCATACTATTGAGCACTCTTCCAGAGAAAGAATCTCCTGAACCTTCTTTATGCAAGATTCTATCCTTTTCGGGGTCAGAAAAACCCCAAAATCTCGAGACACTATTACCATCCTCAAATATTTAATTATCTGAGAGGGGATCAAATGGGACTTCTGATGGTTTACTAGAATTCCTAATTCCTGTACAAACAAGAGAGTCTTCCTGGGGTCCTTTGTGCATTGACTCTGAATAGGCTCTGAGAAGCCAATTGTCCAAATACAGGGAGATTCTCACTCGCTGTAAGTGTAGCCACTTTGCAATGAGAGCCATTACTCTGGTGAAAAACTGAGGGGCCGTCAAAAGACTGAAGCAAAAATCCTGAAATTGATAAACCTTACCCTTGAACACAAACCTGAGGTACTTCTTCGAGCTGGGATGAATAGAAACGTAGAGATACGCATCCTGCAGGTCTAAGGATGTCATCCAATCTCCTGGGCGAATGGACAACAGGACTGATTGGTTTGTTTCCATCTTGAATTTTGTCTTCAAAATGACGACATTGAGCGCTGACATCCAAGACAGGCCTCCAGCCCCCTGATGACTTGGGGACCATGAATAGATGATTGTAAAAACCTGGAGAATGAAGGTCCTGCACTGGCTATATTGCCCCCTTTCCTAAAAGAGACATTGCTATCTTCTGCAAGAGCCAAAAACTTCTCTGACCCTTGAATGCAAGTGGTCAAGACGACTGGCTTGTTGACTAAGGGAGGTATTTTCTGAAGGGGGATGATATAACCTCCTTTCAGAACCTTCACTACCCAGGCCTCTTCTTCCTTTTCCTGCCAAACTTCCCAAAATGAAATAAGTCTGGCTCCAACTCGAGCACAGAGGACGGACTTCTCACATGCTAAAGCAGCCTTTAGCAGAGGTCTTTTTGACTGCTTTCAAGGCAAAACGAGTGCTTCCTCTGAAATGGAAGAAGGATCTTGATCTAGACCGAAAGGGCTGTGGCCTC
>NC_087200.1:50806221-50813721 GCF_015104395.2 Macrobrachium nipponense
AAAGGGCTGTGGCCTCGAAGGAAGAGCCTGCTATGAACTCACAGCAGGTGCCTCTTGGTTTCTTGGTTGACTGGACAAGAGAATCCTGGATGCTTTTCTTCTGAAACTCAGAAGCTATATCGAGGACTGTCGCCTGGGGAAAAGGTCTTTTATCCAGTGTAGCTGTAACTCCTGTAGAGGTGTATGAGCACCATAGCTCCCTCTTCTTCAGAGTGCCTAGTGTATATAGGGAAGTTAACTCATGGGAGCTGTCTGTCATTCCCCTGTCAATACAGGTTAAAATTCCAAAACAGTCCAACAAAACATTCTTGCCAAGACCGTGCAAGATCTAATTTTGTGGACCAAAGCATAGGCTGCTCAATCAAGAAAGTCCATCACTTTGACTACTTTAAAAATGTTCTTGACTAGCTATGCAGGTTCCGAGGCCAAAAACAAAATCTTGGCCAATGAGAAAGCAGAGCGCCTGGCTGAGTCTACTAATCCTGAGAGGTCTTCCTGGGAAGAGGCACAGATTCTCAAGGAAGGCGCCTCTTTAGTGGCATACGAAGCAGGCGCTAGAGAAATAGGGTCCACTTCGGTTGAAGCAGTGGGAGCTGTCGGAGGGGGAGGAGGTGCCACTAGGCACTTGGGCGCAACTGCACCTTGCTGTGACTCCATACCAGTGGGCGCTACTTAGAGCTTCTTGACAGAAAAGGGATCTGGCGCCAATGGGCACTTAATTGCTTCCAACACAGCAGGCGCTTCAGGAGCGCCAGGGGCTGGGGGAGCCTCACCTTCTGAGAGGCAGTCAGAAGAAAAATGTTCCAGACTGTCCCAGTGGCTGGAAGATGGGCACAGAGCTTTAGACCTCTTTACAGGAACCACGGGTGATGCCACTACATCCATGAGATCCTCTTGAGAGGCCGCAACTTACTGCTTGAGCGCCACTGACGACGACAACGTGGAGAGAGTCTTCAGAACTAGATAACTTATTCACTTTCATAGAGACCTTTCCAGTGGTTCCCTGTTGCAACCTAGGAAACTACGACAGGTTGAACTAAGGGGGCAATTGCTCATGGGCAGATCCCACGAGCCTAGGAGAGTCAATGGGATGAACAGCCACCTCCTCCACTAACACTGCAGTCACTTTTTGCCTTGTCCATCAGGACTTTCACTGAGGAACCAAGCTGTTTCATCATCTGAACTAACAGAGAAAAATGTTTTTCGAGCTATTCTTCCAGACTAGCGATGGGGTTGGGATCGGAAGTGTGGGAGCCTGAAACTTGAGAAGGGGAACTGGGAACTGGAGCTAGAAAAATAACAGGAACATTCAAACCCGATGATCCCTGACAAGCTGATTTCGAACTAGCTCTAGCTAAGGCTTTCTTTTCCTATCTCTATTCAAATTTCCTAAATGAGATTCTAAGTTCCTCCACATTCTCTCATCCTAATCTGCACACTCATCACACCTTACACCCATAGAGCATACTTTCCCACAACATGATGAGCACAAGGTATGTGTATAATAAGACTCTTTAGTCAATCTAGTCTTACAACTGTTCGCTCAATACCTAATGCTAGCAACACTAGAGTCTGACATGTTGAAGAGACAAGTTGGTAATTAAGTCCAAAAAACTATCTAGTTCTTTAGTAATGAGAACCTATAACTAAGTAGATATCACCGAATCGGCCAACGCAACGTAAATAATACTTCACCAAATGTTGAAAAAACAAAAGGAAAAGTCAAGAATTTCAGAATTAACTGCAGCTGACAACCAGTCATAGCCATCAGCCAGCAGAAACAAACTGAGCTCTTTGCCAAGTGGTTCTTCTCTTACCCCGAAAGTGAGTGGGGTCATAGTTACCTAACCAAAACAGAACAGGACATTAATACAATCGGCAAATTTCAGAAATTAACTGCCGGGTGAGTGAAACTCTTAGCTGTATAATTACTGGGTAAGTCCCACAATTAAAAACTTTTCTTAAAAGAGGTCAAATGCTGGATCTTTATTGAATGTAAGGTAAAGTCATGTGAGAATCCTTCTTTTTACAAAACTCACCTTGGTGACCATGACAAATTGTCTTTGCTTTCAGAAATTGTTCTTTTCAGAATAGGTTCAGTCAGTCTCTATCATTAGCAAAATAATAAAAATAATAGAAATAAAAAAATATACTCAGGAGACCTAACAAACAGCAAGGTCCCCAGAGCAATAGTAGTCTTGGTTCAAGGGCCTGCAGAAATAAGAACTCCACTAACAAAAGTGTCCTCTATTACTGCAGGGCCTGCTTTCCCTCAAAACAAGTCTTATAAGGAATGAAAGCTGGCTATTTACCAGAAAGTGTAATCACAAGCAAATCATATTCATAAAGGGGAAAATTAAGTATATCTTAGTTTTACTAGACCACTGAGCTGATTAACAGCTCTCCTAGGGCTGGCCCGAAGGATTAGATATTTTTACGTGGCTAGGAACCAATTAGCCACCTAGCAACGGGACCTACAGCTTATTGTGGGATCCAAACCACATTATATCGAGAAATGAATTGTATCACCAGAAATAAAGAGAGGAAATAACTCTTTCCTACTACAATCCTAGTAAGAACTGGAGAATTGCATGGAAGGAATGAAAAATACTGATAAGATATAAATTTGACTAGAAAAACCTAAAATCTTAACTAAAGCACTTATAAGGAAAGAAAAAACCTCAAATTTGTGCTACAGCACTTCTAAGGAAAGAAGAGTACATACCACAAAATCGTTGGAAATGGAAGAGCAGAAGCAGGAAAGGACAAGAAAGCCCGAGGTAAAGAGAAAGTTGCAAGACAGGGTTACCTTGGAAACACTTGACTCTAAGGATAATACATGATGAGAAGCACATGCGAAAATGTGAAGCAATAGCTTCATTGAAAGGATACAATGGCCTGACTTGGCAAATAAGAGTAGTATCCCATCCCATTACAAATACAGCAAAATTTGTGATGCTTGTACAAGTCTTGTTCAACATTACAAACTAGAGATGTGAACACACACACAAGGAAGGTGGAGAAATTTTGAACAGAACAACAAATGATAAGATTCATGACTGGAATGCATTTGAAAGATCATATTGTCAATGAACTACCAATAGTATTAAAGAAAGGGCTCAAAGAATGAGATGGTCTAGGCTTGTGATGAAAAGGGAAGAGTAGCAAGTAGTCAGAAAAGTTGGCTGGACAAAGACAAAAGGAAGGACCAGAAAATACATGGAAATATGAAGCTAGTGCAGATGATATCCTGGGCCAAAGGAAATCAAGGCAGAAAGCACATATAATAAAATAGAATGGAATGGAGATAAACTGTTCCACATCTGACTCAGTACCAATGGTAACAGCTGGAAACAAACTATTTACAGGGAAACTTCCCATCTACATTCTGTCCAGCCAAGGGGAGGAGGAAGAAGTAAAGAACAAACTGGCTAAAGGGTCACATTATTGTGTACTGTCTCCCTGGCCCTCTTCTACAGCATTCATATTAATACACAAAAGAAAGCTAATAATATTGATTTTCCATAACTATAAATCCTTACCCTTTAAATACAACATGTCAATTTTCAACAAATGTGAATTGCACCAAGATCTCAGGAAATTATATTATTCTTCAAACGGATTTTGTTATATCATCAATATAAAGAGATATATATTTTAAAAACTAATTAACTAAGTTTGCAATCTGTAAGTGTTATACTGCATTATCATTAATAAAGGCTAAAGTTATAAAATTGGAAAAATAATAATAAATAGGAATTTTCAACACCTGGCATTTATGCACATTAATGAATACTGAAATTTTTAACTTTCATGTAAAGCACTTCCGTCATCAAGCAGATTTACTTACTGACTTCTAAAACTATCAAATATGGTATTTTTTCTTTATAATAAAATTATTTTTTATGTATACTTACCAAGTAATTACATAGCTATAGTTTCACTACCCTTTGGCAGCTAGAATTCTGGAAATTCACAGTAGCGCTATTTTGTTTTGGCTAGGCAACTGACCATGGGCACTTTTGGGGTAGAGAGGAACCAACTCATCACGGAGTTTAGTTGTTTATGCCCTTTCCATCCAAGAGAGGGGAGGGAGGGAGGGAGGGCTTTGATTATGTAATTACTTGGTAGGAATACATAAAATCTCATTTTATTATAAAAATACCATTTATATGTTGCAACTTACCAAGTAATTACATAGCTGAATCCCACATTGTAGGAGGTGGGATACATGGATATTGTACTAGTAGATTCCAATTCATATTACAGAATGAAAAGAAAAACAGAGAAAGTGCTAGCATTTAGTAAAAATGCTTGCGACAAACTCCTGGATGTCGTTGATCATTCTTTTAACTTGGGACAGGTGTTCCAAAGCTCTCCTCCTCCTGCTCCTGCTCCTCTCCTGAACCTGGAGTCTTCTTCCTCGCTAACAAACTTCGTCAGCTCTTCCAAATCCTGGTCTGTAGGTGGGTCAGAGTGGACATCAATGAGGGTGTCAACTTCATCCTCGGTAATATCGTCAAAGCCTTCACCACCAGGAATTTTTGCCAACTGGGCTGCCTTATTAATGTCTGAATGCTGGATTTCCTGAGGAGAGAAGCCTATTTAATTATGGATACAGTCCGGCCACAACTTACTCCAGCATGCATTCAGGGTCTCCTTCTTCATGTCCTTCAGTGACCAGTCAATGACAGACAGACAGACAGACACGTAACAATCGTGAATTTATGCCATTAAGATTTCAGTGAAAATTCACTCCCATGGTCAATTGCATCAACAAGGTGCTGGAGGGATTTCCCAATGTAGAGTACCTTGAAGGCACGGATCACGGCCTGGTCCACAGGTTGAAGGAGAGAGGTGGTGTTGGGAGGGAGGAACTCGAGCTGGACTCCCTTGTAATAAAAGATCGAGAGGGTGGCCACCAGCATTATCCATTATGTCCAAATCGGTCAGGCATTGCCTAACTTGAGGAATGAAGCTTTGATGGATCCAGTACTCCATAAGGACTTTGGTGATCCAGGCCTTTGGTTTTGTGCATCCAGACACAGGCACCAATGCCTTGTTCTTATTCTTGAGAGCCCTGGGATTTGCAGCCTTGTAAATGAGGCCTGGTTTCAGCATAAAACCACCCGCATTCCCACACATCAGGAGGGTCACCCTGTCCTTTTGTGCCTTGAATCAGGAGGCTTTAGCTTCGTCCTTCATAAGGTATGTCCAGGACAGCATATTTTTCCATAACAAGCCAGTTTCGCCCATATTGAAGACCTGTTCTGGGCAGTATCCTTTCTCCTGCAGAATCTTGAAGGCCTCAGGATATCTGGCGGCTGCTTCTTTTTCGGCCAATGCAGCTTCCCCATGTAGTGATACAGACTTTAGGTGGAACCAATCTTTGTTCACCTGAAAAACCTTGGGGAGCTGACAACAGTCCTAGTTGTGGCTCTTCTTCCACTAAAAGCCCAAGAATTCCAATTCCTCTTCTTCATTGCCTACCTGTGCCTCTAAATCGTCATCTTCCTTTTCCTTGCCAACTTCCACAGTAGCTTATAGCTGCTGGTAGAGCTGTTGTGTTCTCGCATATGATCTTGAAGCCAAGGGGCACGTTCTTCTTATGGCAGTCCTTGATCCAGAACGCGAATGCAGTTTCCATTTTCACGATTGTTTCGTCTCTCACTGTGGACACTGCCTTTGCTGTACCATAGTATGTCATGCTCACACTCTTTCTTATTTCACTTTCTTTTTTCTTCATGTATCTTACCACACTCGTTCACACTGAAACTTTTGCCCTAATCCAACATATCGTCGAGCTTCATTATGGTCTCCTTTCTCTTAGGCTCTTTGCCGGAAGCCTGAGAAGGAGCAGGGCACTTTTTAGGGGCCATTTTTGGCATGATTCACATGGATATTTGCGGATGAGTCAAGCAGAGGTTCACATTTACGTTTGTGTATATCAGTAACTTTCTATGCAGTGAAGCTGATGAAGGAGAGATGTGCAATACCCACAATTCCATCGTCAGGAGATGGGACTCGATATGGAGGAGTGATAATGGTAGTTACATTTGACAACGACTTCGAGGGCTGTGTGAGAGAGAGAGAGAAAAAGTGAGAGCGTCGTTGGGTTGAGCATTTTAATATTTTCGTATGTTTGATATCTCGTGTTTCATGTTTGGTGTTGCCGTATGATAGTATGTAAGTGCGTATGTGTTTTTCCGAAGTGTGAGTGAGCAAGCGATTGATAGAGAGACAATGATCATAATTGGTGGATGGATAATAAGGAGTGGTTTGATGGTGGGCAAAAGCATCTGTGTAGTCGGTGGCGGAGAGTCATAAGAAGTCAGTCATTTTGGGAAATCATAGAGTCGGCAGCGGTCTTTTTGGAAGATAGTATTGATGGATGGTCACTGGTATTGTGGTTTCCTGGAGTTGTTTTTTACTTATTATTGGAAGGTTGTTGTGCTGGTGCTTGAAGGTTGCTGTGCTTGTATAGTTGGAAGGTTGTTGACCTTGTGAGTTGTGGAGTGTTGTTGAAGAGCTGTTGTGATTTCTTGGTGTTCTAGTTGGATGTGGACTTGTAAGGTTGTTGTTTTGATGTTGTTGGTGTTCGACTGCACAGTGATTTGTTGGGTTGTTGAGTTGTTGTCCATACAACAACTCAACAACCCAACAAATCAATGTGCAGTCGAACACCAACAACATCAAAACAACAACCTTACAAGTCCACATCCAACTAGAACACCAAGAAATGTAATAATCGATTGGTTGATTTGTGTTGTGATTCTCGGCGGTGGTTGTGTCACAACAACTAGGCTATAATCCAGCGGACAGCACAGTGCCTAGCACTGAGTATCTCGAATCTGGTGAGTACATGAATGTGAGAGTTTTGTTTGTTTTCCTTGCTGAACCAACAGTCCTGTGTGTAAATAGTAATGTAAAGGGGAAAGTGCAGCTGTGGGAAAATTTGTCAGCCGGTATGACTATGGTATCTACGGGAAGATTGCTTGTTATCTTTGCTTTGCTTGTGATCCTGCCACATCGGGTTTCAACCAATCAATGACAAGTGTGCAGCCAATGAGCGACAAGGAAAATGAATGCTGCTCCTGGATTGGATGCTGTGCAGATAAAAGCCAATAGCATGTCGAGTATCATTTTGTTTGGGTACTGCTCTAAGAAGGCATCACATCATCATAAGAGTTTAGCTGTGGATAGCTGGCTTGGGTGAAACATCTTTTAAGAAAAACAAATTATGTTATTGAAATTTTGCTGTGTTTACATCAACTTATTACAGAACTGTAATATCTGAAAATTAATAAATATCTTTTCATCATAAAAATATCTTTTCATCGTATTTAGAAATCATCTTAAAACATTTCATAAAATGTACAGTCTGCACAAAATGTCAATGCGCATACTGTACCCAACTGACCCAGTACATACATACAGTTCAATGTTCTTTCGTTTCTGCGTTTTTTTTTTGCGTGTGCAGTACAGTATACACTACTCTAC
>NC_087200.1:50816221-50868721 GCF_015104395.2 Macrobrachium nipponense
TCGTTGCTGACTTGAAATATTTGCGACTCCATGTAAGTGCCCCGTGCTCCCGCCGCGCAGAAGTATTGTAGACTTCTGATTAGATCCTGAGACGACCCCTCGGCGATATCTTGTCCTTGCAATGGCTACCTGTGACATCGTCGCCCATGTGAAGATCCGACCTCTGGCACAGTAAATCCTAAGTTGTTTTCATTGTCACCACTTGTGTGAGCTTGGGAATTCTCTAAAGTCATCGTGTGTCCATGTTTCATCATTAATAGGTTCTAACCGATCCCTTGACAAGTCTACATGATCTTGAAAAATAATAAAGTTTTGCTTTTACACGAATCTGTCATGATCTAACATACCCAATCTAATAGTCAATTATTAGAGACTGAAATTCCTCACTAAAATAAATATGGTCTTTATCTACTGCCCCCTATTAAGCTTACTGGAAGAATTTTTATCACTAACTGACCAATCATTATTAATCCTGCATCTGACAAGTCTACCATCAAAAACCCCATAATGTTTATACAGCAAAACCCCTGTAGTGTTTATACAGCTAACCTCCATCAAACATAATGTTGAATATCCCTTCTATCTTATGTATCCCAAGATAAATTCTACCTCCTCTCTATAGTAGAAATCCTATGTAAAGGTACCATAAAACAAAAAACCACTTAATCCCGATTACAAGCTTCCCTTTTAGAATAAAAATAATTCAACTTTTCCCATTACAAAATGTATAAGGAGAAAAAAAAAATCAACTCTTCCATTACAAAATGTAGTATGTATCGTCACGCAAATTGCTGCCACAACATATCAGTACCACACCCCGAATTGACCCCTTAAAATTACTTACCATGGAATGTCATCATCAACATTCCTGAAAGCAGTGCAAACCCCTGAGTAATCAATCCCAAAAGAAAATATCAACAATTGGTCTCAATCGAGACATCACAGCATTGTCACCACCAAACCACCGGTTTACTCAACATGTGCTCAAATCGCACCATTGATTTGTCTAGTCATACTCGTAAACCCAGAAATCATCATTCCTCCAAATGGGCCCAAAAATCATCCATTTAATCCTCACTGAGAATCCTCAATAAATCCTCAATATATCTTCACTGATACTACAAAACCACATTGAGCCTCAAAATTATTCTCAGGACATCCTCATTGTCACCACAAGGATACCCAAAATTGTCCTCAAAAATCCTCTATTAATTAGCCACCAATATAAAATAACCATCCATATAAAATATCCATCACAGGCTAAATCCTAAGCCATTTGACCACCGCAATACCTCAAGGTAAACCATTCATGATACCACCACATGTATATAACACCCAAGTAATCAACTCATCGGGATATAAACCACAGAAAACCACAATCCACAAATTATCCATAACAATTATATACTGGCAAATATAACCACTGGTGAATATAACCTCATAAAATAGAGCACCTTACCAGGGCCCAGTAAAACCACAATGCACTAGTGCCACCCCCAAGAGCCATAATACCACAAAGAACCACAATCACCACCCCTTTGGCTCATAAAACCACAGATCACCACCAAAAATCATAGCCACAAAAAAATCACCACCAAAATTACCACAAAAAATCATCCCCAATAAATCAACACCACCAGGAATCACCAAATGACAAAAATCACCACAAGGTATCATCACCACCAAAAATCTTCACCAGACAAATCATGTGTAATATTTCTCAAAGAACGGTATTTTCCCATATTTTCACCCCATTTTCCCTTTATGAAAATAATTACCTTGGGTTGTTATGTCAAATCACTGCAGCTTGTGCATAATGAGAAAATAGTAAAAGAATGAAAGAAAATTTTTTTTACATCAAACTGATTAATCACATTTTGTCATCCATTTGCAAAATCTGGAAAAAAATGCAACTGCGCAATGTTATCGTCTTACTATTTACCTATCTTTTTCAATTTAGATATGAGTTAATTTCGACCGACCTGTCTTTTCATCTAAGACTACAAATCTGTGTCCTGTCTTTTCTTCAATAACTCTAAAAGGACCCTCAAACTTTGCACCTAACTTGTAATTTAGTTCATTTCTCACATTGATTTTTAGGAATACATTGTCTCCAATAGCAATTTTAACATCTAATGATTTCTCATTGCTTCTTTTCATTTCTCGGGTCGTAGCTTCGAGATTATTGCTGAGACAAGCATGTCTCTCCTTTGTTGTGGAAATTAATGCTTCAATTGTATCTTCTCCATGATAAGGTATAAGTAGCAAATCAAATGTGCCTCGTGCTTGGCAACCAAACAATGCTTCGAATGGAGACATTTTAATGGAATCACTGACCATAGTATTAATGTTATGTCTAACTATATCTACTATATATCTATCCCATTTTCTATCATTTCCTCCTACAGTCAGATGACACCATTGAAAAATGCTAGTAATGAGATATAATCTCTAGTATGTGAATTAAGGGGCAATTAGAAGACAAACTGTCATTGTGGACACAAGTGATTTTGGCGTAGAGAAGACGCTCGGAGTTCCGTCGAAAAAGGTAAAAGTGAAAATCTCTAGAAAAAGTTATACACCTTTCTGTGACATTAAGTTCAGCTTCTAAAGAGGGGTAGGGAGGTGCAACACACATTTTACTGACGAACTTTAATGTTAATTGTCTGATAATTATATTCTCATTTTCAGAAGGATTCGAAGTCACCATATAGAAAAATGTGTTTTCTCTAGACTTGTTTTAGCTTTTGATAAACTATAAATTCTTGGACAGAAAGGGATAAGAGGGGGTACCGGAATATGATAGTTTTAAAGTTTTTTTTAGGTATTCTTAACTCATTTTTTTTCCATTTTCATGTTAGCTATTTTGGGAAATAAAAAGTATATATTTGTAATAGCGGGAGTTTGAATTTGCGTAGAGTTTGATATTTGATTTTCAGCTAGCTTCAGAGGTGACACTCAAAGGGAACAATGAAAGGTAGGTTACGTTTCCCAGTTAGGAGTTCTCTCCAATTATTTAAATGAGTCATTTTGACCCTCATAACAGGTGGTGACAGCAGAAAAGGGGCATTCAAGCCTATATGTTACTTTTCTGGAGAGACTGGGATTAAATAGATTAGGCATGTGTTGGGAAAAAGTGGTAATGATTATGTATATTGGCAACTGACTCTTGCTGAATAATGGGGGAATTTAACTGGTAGCCTGCAGATTTCGGCCGGGTAGCTGGGCGTTTGGAAGTGATGTTAGCTAGTTTTTAAGTGTAAGACGTGATTCTGTTTTTCTTGGGGGGAAAGGGGATATATGATAATGGGAATTAATTACGCGCTGTGGCATGTGTAACTGAATATTACGCGCTAAGGCAAGTACATATAATGTCATGTTCAGGTGCCGAAACCTCTGAGGACGTAAGTGTGAAAGTTTACTTTGGTTTTTTTATTTTTTGGTGTTAATTTGCTCACAAGTGTATTTCATTTCGATATCCCTCGAGATTCAGCAGACATTAGGGGTTTGTTGTAATTGCAATGCATTAGAAGAAGTTGTACAATAAGTTTCATTTTTGTAGGTGGCATGAGAGAGAGAGCGAGGGGCTACCATGAGAATGGTTGTGCAAGCTAAGTGATTTTTCTCAGAGGAGAACGGTGGTACATTTTCTCTTTCTCTCACCCAGTTCTTACCATTTTCTGTGGGCATAGTGACACACATTGGATCAGCTGATTGACCTTCAGTATGCGAGACAGTTTGTCGAAGTAGTAGTGGTTTATTGGGAATTGGTGCATGTTTATTTTTTTCTTTTAATGGTGAATGATATATTATTACTTTTGTGTTGGTGGTTTGTGTGGGCATAAATATATTGTGTTGGTGGTTTGTGTGGGCATAAATATATTGATGTTATTGAGGTTGGGGCAAATCCTGAATTATAAGAGTTCCCATAAAGAAGGTAAAATGGCCGAAGCAGGTGCAAATCACGCTTTGGTGCATAAGATAACTAACATAAATGCAGGAGTCAGCCCTTTTTGAGGCATTGTTGATGGTGTTCTGTCCCAACCAGTGCAAATTTTAATTGAGGGAGTGAATAACTACTTAAACGCCAAGGGAATTAAAAGTGATGCAGAGGCGTTCACAGAGGCAAAAGCCTTGTTAGATTTCAATAAAGGGGATTTGTCATTTAGATGCTGTAGTTTTACGAACACAAAATGTCGGTCATGCACCGAATTGAAGAAGTGAAAGATGAGGGACAACAGAGAATCAGCAGTAGGTGGGTAATTACAAAGACAGAAAAACATGATGGTCAAAAAAGTGATTATAAAGCCAGCCTGGTTGCCAGAGGCTTCCAGGAAGAATGCAAACCTCAAGCTGATTCTCCCACAGCTATGAAAGAAAGTGTTAAAATATTTTTAGCTGTGGCAGCAAATGAAAAGCTTTCTTAGCTGATGAAGAGAGTACCATCTTAGGGAGTCTTGAGGCACCTTCTGTCTGATTGTCCATCAGATAAGTCGAACCCAGAGAGGCCGGAGCCGCTGGAGCAAAGATGTCCGGAAAATTCACTAATAAGTAGCAAAGCAAAGAAGCATAAGCAATAGGAGTTTCCTTTTTTAATTCATCTTCTTCCTCTGAAGAAACAGGTGACAAGTTGGCCTGGATTTGAGAAGCTGACGAGGTTTTCTGAAATAAACCCAAATTGCTGCTAAAGAGGGGTCAGAATCAGCCGAGACTTATAGACCTGTAGACTGAAAAGGAGCTGCAGTAGTTGTAAACACTGGCAATTGAGATGAAACAGATGCAACTGTTGATAAACAACACTAGGAAGATCTGGCGGTCCTGCGCCAATGGGTGCTCATAGACAAAGTGCTAATGAGCCCTCCTGTGTCAATTGGAACTCATGCACCAAAGAAAGCTCTGGTGCCACTGGGTGCCTTGCAGACTTCGTGCCACTAGAAGATAAAGGACACACAGGTGCTGACAGACGCTCAGGTGCAGGACGTTTCCTGGGTCTAGAGGCATAATTGGAAAGCACTTGCAAAACAGATACTGAAGGAGGCACTCCAGGAACAGATACAAAAGCATCACTATGTGCTGAAAACAACTCGAGTGGTGGGTGGACAGCTGGTGAACGAGGAACAGGGGGAGAAGGATCCGGCCCCAACAGACACTCATAAACTTTCCTTAGTGCAGGATCACCAACAGAAGCGACAGCAGAACACTAAAAATGATTTTCTCAGAGGAAGAATGCCAACTTGAAGAAGAATACTTGCCTGAGCTGTCCCTCTACTACCAGGTTGTCCTGGGAAAACTGCTCAGGACTATCCCAGAAGCTACACAACAGTCGTTGATCCAACAGGAGATCACTAGTCTTCTTAGAAGGCACAGGACAGAGTGAATCCCTACAAGCTTGTCTTTTCAGAGGACGATACTTGTCCACAAAGTGCCAATGGTGCCTAAAGTTTGACTCCTCAGAACTCCACACACTGGATGAGAAACAAGGAACATCCTTAGAGACGCCTTTCCAGCTGCACTCTGTCGAGACCTGGGATACTTTAGCAGGACCGACTGAGGGGGGCGACTACCCATGGGCAGACCCAACTGACCTTTCTTGGGCTACCAATATGACTTCTCCCAAGTTTAGAGGAGTATGCCAGGGATCTTATCCTGGTAGAATCAGTGGGACGAGCAGCCACCTCCTCCACTGTACTTGCACAAGCACATACACTGATAATACTAGCACCTTTGTCACCTAACTTATCCATAAGGACTTTTATAGACGCTCCTAATTTTTCCATGGACTGCAACATCAAAGAAAATTGTTGATCTACCCATGATTCTAGGCTGGCAACAGGGTTGGGTTTGGGTGCAAGGGAGCCAGGGTGAGGATCAGGTTGAACAGATCAAGATAGGGGAATAGGTGGAACAGATGGAGAATCAGAGACAGAAACATCATCATCAACAACCTGACTAGCTAAAGTCTTTTTACCCCTGACCCATAGAGGCTGCTTTCCTCTTCCTGTCTCTCTCTAATCAATTCATCTAACTAGTCAAAGTCTTCCACGTCTTATCATCCCAATGTTCATATTCCCTTCATGTTAATTATGGAGAGCAAACAACTCCTACAACTAGAGCAAATGAAATGTGGGTCATAGCAAGATTTAATTAACATTGTATTGCAACAACACTTTGAGAACTAGTATCGGACATCGCTGACTATACTAAAGTAAGCCAAGTTTAAAAATTAGTCTTGAAATCGTAAGTCAAAATCAGTAAATTAATTCCTTGTACTCTCTATATGTGCCGAATCGGCTACCAAAAAAGCAAGAGTACTTCACAAAATTGTCAGGATAATCAACTGAGAAGTTCTTCAAAACCAAAATTTTCGCTGCTGCCCATCACTGTTACAGTCATCAGCCGGCAGAGACAACCAACTATGTGCTGAATTGGTTCCTCTCTACCCCGGAAGTTGGCAGGGTCAATTGTGTAGCAAAAACAATATACTAACATGAATTATCAACATTCCAGCTGCCGACGGTTAGTGAAACTTTAACCATGTAATTACTTCGTAAGTTGCATAAATGAACATTTTATTTCCACTTGTTAAAGACAGTATCTTCTCTAAATAGCTGTCAATATTTCATGTGTTATATTATAGTCACCTTACAGTATAGGACTTAGAAAATAAGGGCTAAAACTATGACCCTATACATAGCATTTTCAATGAGTAGGGCTCATACTGAGACAACAAGGAACATGCCAATATTTACCTCAGTATTTCTGACAGGGCGAATGTTTTCTTGAGGAACATAGGTAATCTGAGGCTCATCCCTGTCATTTGTGTCTACTAAAACAGCATAGTTTGGTTGATTTCTCCACTCCTGAGTAAAGGTAACAAAATATGATTTAGGTAAAGGAAGTAGACTTTGCATTACAAACCTTTCAAATTTAATTATAAAGTATAGTGAGATTATTATCTTGGTTCATATTTAAGAACTCAAATGCAGTGCCTGCTACGGACACCGAGGTCCGCTACAGGTTCTTTATTATTATAATAAACAAAAAGGATTCAACACCAACAGTTGAAACTCAGGACACAAATATTGAAAGAAACTCAAGCAGAACAAAAGTTTATTTACAAGCTTACTAACAAAGATAAATGCAGAATCATTTCTCCTATTTACATAACAAAAGTAAAATCTGGGGAAACAGTGAGGTAATGAACTACTTGCTGGCCAGTTTTGCAGCTGTCGAAAATCAGTGCTTCGAAGCGACGGCTTCACAAAAGGAGAACTGTAGAACTTCAGTCATCTTCTTGACTCCGTACTGCAGAAAACAATGCCTATTCTTGATACTCGAAGGGCAGGTTATTCCTCAAAACCACTTGTAGGATGTTTCTTCTCTGAAGGGTTGCTCAATGTCGGAATATCTCCCTCTCCGACTATGGACGACTTAACTTCTGTCTCTCTCCCCGACTATGGACGACTTAACTCATTTCCATCACACTCTCTCGTGCATCTTCTTCCTCTCCTATACTTCGTCTCTTCCTTCTTCTCTTATCTCTTTCTGATGATCTCTCTGATGATCTGATCTTGAAAAGGGCGGAGCCTAGCAGCGAACTTTGTCTCCGACAGGAACTTTTTAGAAGGATCTAGACGATTACACCATAATACATGGCGTTTCTAGCGACGAGACGGCACGTGCAGAGTTCTAATAACACACCTGGGAGATTCTCGAACAATCATGAGAACAGGCGCCTCCAACACGTGCACGATTGCCTCCTCACTGCAGACCTTCTCGAAGAAGATGCATTTTCCTTTCTTTTAATATATAATTCCTTGTTATAAAGCGATTACCATGACAGTGCCTCTGTTTTCACATATCCTTAACTATTTAACCACTTTCTTTTGGTACATAAAGCAAGATGTGTTTCTTAAACACAAAGCCTCTTGAGGTGATAAATTCCTGGTAGACCTTTTACCTCCAAGAATGATTTTATCTGAACTTACTTGACACATAGTGCTTCATTAAAGGCATGTGAATATTAAGTCTATAATCATGTAGTATACTTCAAATGTTAAGGATAATCCAGATTTTCTATTTGACCTTTGACCTTGTGTATGACCTTTTCCTCATTTTATACACTGGATTCATTAGTGGAGTATGCATACCAAAATTATATCTTTATAATAAAATAAGATTTTTTATATACTTACCCAGTAATCACTTAGCTAAGAGTCTTCCGAAGAGTTTCTTGTAGGTCCCTTGTGCATATAGCCTTCGTGGGGGACAGAAGTAGCCAGTTGTCCAGGTAGAGAGATATTTTGATACCTATCATGAAGCCACTTTTTCAATGAGGCAAGCACTCTGGTAAATACTTGAGGGGCTGTTAAGAGTCTGAAACACAATGCCCTGAACTGAAAACATTTTCCCTGAACACAAACCTGAGGTACTTCCTTCACTCCAGATGTATTGCAACAGCCCATTATAAAAACCTCTTGATTCGATGTTTTCCTCTGCTTCTATTGCTCCTCTCCTGGGTAAGGATGCGACCTCCTCTGAGGATTGAAATTCTCTGATCCTACAAAGTAGGCCACAAATTCGACAGGAGTACTGGTTAATGGCAGTTTTTCCTGAAGGGAATGGAGTACCCATCCTTTAAAACCTAATCATCCATTGCTCTAATCCCCTCTCTTTCCATCTTTCCCAAAAAAAGATGAAGCTTGGCCCCCATGGGCACAAAGGACTGGGACTTCACTGTTTGGCTGCAGGCTTAGATGAAGATCTCTTGATCGTTCAATGCGAAACAAACACCTCGTGGCCTAGACTGGAACCTTTGTCAGGAGCGTTGAAAAGGCTGAGACAATGACTTAGAGGAAGTAGGAGCCCAATCCTTGGGGTGCCTAGTTGATTGTGCCAAAAGATCCTGTGTGGATTTTTTGTGCAGGTGAAACGCTATCTCCTCTACTGTCACTTGTGGGAACAGATGCAGTCCTTCTAAGGACAAGATCAGTACCGCTGACTTGTGCAATTGTGATGGACTAAATGAGGGGTATATTTGTGATTTATTTTTTTATTATTTATTGTCTTATATGCTGTGTTATTTATGAATGTGTTGTAGAGAAAACATTATATTTTTTTTTCTTTTTCTTTTTAATTTTACAGTTTTTTAGTCTGACAGGGTAGTGATGTGCTCTGCTCCCCTTTTACCTGAACTGTGGCAGAGGTGTTAAAAAAAAGGAAGGGATAAAGCCCCTGATAAAGAATATAGGAAGAAGAAACAGAAAACTGCCAGTTTGAAGAACCAAGGGCTCTTGGTTGGGAAGCTGTTGAGTTGGATATATAAAAATGATGGGCCCTTGGCTCAGTGGGAAGACTTAAGTATAGGAAGTGTGTAGAAAAGGAGAAATCACTTCAAAGGGGAGACAGGAAAAAATAGAAAAGAAAAGAGTAAGACTAGTTGAGGTGCAAGGAAGAGAAACAATGAAGTAAATATAATTATTGTTTTCTGACTTACTGACAGCAAGGTTTAAGACGATGATGACAGTGAAAAAACTATGAAGTAAAGGAATATAACAAATGTTTTTCTGATTTACTGACAGCAAAGTTAATTTAGGTTAACATACTTCTGATAGTTAGGAAAGCAACACTATAGAGTTAGGGTTAGGAATTAGGTTTAGGTTCTTAGGTGGTCTTGGTAGTTTAATAGGATAAGCTTTTGAAGAATTGTAGTGATATGAAAAATGAAGTTTCAGTTCTGTAGTATTAAGGAAATAAAGTAGGTTTAAGTTGAGTCTCAAAGAATAACCTCCAAATCTTTTCTTATCATACTGACCCAATTACTATTTAAATATCAAAAGTCCCTACATAATAATTTGGCGCCCAACGTGGGCCTTTGATAGCAAAGTAAGAGTGGGGTACACAATTGGAGATGGCAGAAGGAGCAGGTTTGGATGGTGTTGGGTCAGGTGAAGGGAAGCAAGATAGGAATGAGAGATGAGATAGGATGACATTCAGGAAAAGTTAGAGGAAGCCCAGGCAATGGAAAATAGATTAGTTACAAGGATAGAGGCAATGGATGAGAAAATGTGTGAGATGGCAAAGAAAATGCCTGAAATGGCTAAGAGTAGCCCCAGTGTTGGGAAGGGAAATGAGAACGAAGAGGTATAAGGTGCAAGGAAAAGGATCCCTGAGAAAGGAAAGGAAGTACCTGTCATGGATGAGGGCGGTAGGAGTGAGGTGAGTGAAAGTGATGAGAAAGAGAAGAGAACAGTAAGAAATTAAAGGGAAAAAAGAAGAGAACACAAAAGGGGAAAGGTGTGAGGAGAGAGGAGTCTTGTTTCTGGATTTGGAGTAGTTCAGACTCAGAAGCTGAAGCTGATAGGAAGATTGGAGGTAGTAGTAGTAGTAGTAGTAGTAGTGAAGGACTGAATGAGGCAGAGGAGAAAGTATCCAAAACAGTGTTCCTGAGGGAGGTTCCATGGATTGAGAAATTTGGCATCAGGAAGGGAAGAGATGCATATGAGTTTTTTGACTGAGTTTAAGAATATTGTAGACAAAAAGTATGGGGGGGGAAATCAAAGTGTGTGGATGACGAAATTGGGAGAGTTCCCGGATGGCCAGCTGAAGATGTGTTATAGAAGTATGTGTGAGGGTGAGCCAAGTTATGAGATGGTCAAAGCAAGAGTGATTGGTCACGTGAGAAGAGTGAAAGGAAGTGTGGCCTACAAAAAGGACGATATGTTTGATGAAGCAAAAATGAAGGCTGGGGGAGAAGTGGGCTTATATGCCCATAGGCTACAAGCATTGGCCAAAAGGAAGTATGGAGAGGAAGGAATTGAGGAAAACAAACACCTCATGTGGAACTTCTTGGCCACCATCCGACAGAAAATTAGGGTAATTTTGAATGAGATAAAAACATCAGAAGCTTTGGTTGGGGAAGAGCTTAAATTAAAAGGATGTTTTAGAGGTCTTTGAAGACCTGAGAGTAGATGATGATGAACCAAAGATGTACACACGCTCAAAAATCTGGTGGCAGAGTTTCATAATTTTTTTTTCACCTGCCTGATGCATGATTCATGCCTTATTTATCTATTTTTCTTCTCAAAGATGGAAGAAATCTTAAGTAATGACATTAAAAACAGTCACTGATATCTTTAGAACATCATGTTAAGTTATTGTGTAAAACTATTTTCCACATAGCAAAATTGACGTGAACAAAACGAAGTGATTAAAATCGTCATATCACAACCACTGATATACATTACCAAATAGATAAGAGATCCTATCACTCGTAGTATTGCATAAACAGTCCTTACATTATCAAGTGATGAAAAGATGTCTACAGATATAGGATCGACTCCTGACATGTAAGATCCAATTGCCTCCAGATGAAAAGGAACGTGGAATCGCCAAGGGAGCACTTACTTGTTTAGTAAATAATACATATAGAGAAAATACCCAAAAACACAGGAATGTCTTTTGAAAATTAAAGAAAAGGTAAGCTTGTTGCCTGAAATAGTGCAACAGTTTGAAGGAGCTCATCAGTGCTACATGACTGTACTGAAAGACCCAGATGCTAGAAGAGGCTATATCATTTCACAAAAATGTTCTCACCGAAGTCAAAAGCTTTGAACTAGCTATCCACATGTTGGTTGCTGGAGAAGGAGAGATAGATGAATAAGAGGATGAAGTTGTTTTTAGAAAAACAGATGAAGACACCATGGCCTATGACAAACCTCTCACTGCCCCTGGCTTGATAGCACTCGAGGAAGACTACCATAAGAGAGCTCAGATCCTGGTGGATATAGAAAGAGCCAAGGAATTGGAAGACAAAATCTACGAGATGAAACTTGAAGCCCAGAGGTCTAGGTACCAGCTGCAGGAGCTGAAAATGCAGAATAAAATGCAATCTAGTCTGGTAAGATAACAGAAGCAACTTACAACAGATTAGTACTCCAAAACCGAAAATGTGGGTCCCACTCTAAACAAACCCGTTATGTCTACTCCAGGACATGTCAAGTACCCCTCAAGAGAACTCTGCCAGAAAATCAAGACTGTAATGGGAACCCCTGGGAGTATCATCAGAAGATGAACAGATGAGTTTGGTGAAGACAGTGGTTGCAGGAGTTATTGGAGATGCGTTAAATGAGTCACAGGCGTAACAACAGAGCATACTAGACTTACTTCAGCTGCCTCGCCAAGAGTTACAGACATCTGGTTATGATTCCTTGCAATATTGGCCTTTCATAAGAAGTTTTCATAACACAGTTGATGCCTGGAACATACACTGCATCGAAGCTTCCGGCTTGTTGTAATATTGTAAAGGTAATGCCAGAATACTCAATTATTGTGAGACCCAGAAGCTGGATATGTCCAGGCACTGGAGATTTTAGAAGATAGATATGGAAACAATTATGAAATCTCTCTATAGTGGATCCATAAGATCACAGATCGACCAAACCTGAAGGGACCAATGGAACTGAGAGAATTTAAAGATGATTTGAAATGCGTCACCAGACCTTAAAATATATGGGCCATGAGAGTGAGCTTGACAATGCAGCCAGTTTACAGACCATCTGGAAGAAACTGCCACAGTACCTATAGGACAGATGGTCACATGAAAACCATATAATCAAGAAAAAACAAAGGATAGTGCCTAACTTAATGATCTGGTTGACTTTATTGTGGATTTGGCAGATAAATAAAATAAAAATTTAGACTTCATCTAGAAAACCAGTTTTACTTAGGAACATGATGATTCTATTAAATATGAAATCTCTGCCTTCAACAAGAATGCTTTTTAATGTTGAGTTTTGAAAATATAAGCTTCTTTGATGGTTCCAAATTGGACAATCAACTAATAAGTGTTGGACAGTCATTGGTGTTTGGCATGTACTACATTTCATTGGGTTTGGGTGTGAATTTGACATTAAATGACCATGTGAAAATCTAGTATGGCCTATACATAGTCTTGTTAATACAACAACTTTAGCTCTTTCTTTTTGAGATGATGACATCCATGAATGAACTTCACGTTTGTATTTCTCAGTTTGTTTGTAGTTGGCACTGATGTGCAATCTGTTTGCCAGTCTTGACATATTACAGGCTTAATAGAGGTTATCCAGTATGATACTGGGGCATGTGTCATTGTTGATGGAATAGTGCAAGCTAATTTGGCAGCTGCATCTGCTTTTTCGGTTCATTCAATTCCCACATGTGCTGGAATCCAACACAGTTTTATTAATAGTCCTGATTGAATAAGTTGATGTATTTTTATTTGGATTTCTTATGCAAGGTGATTTGGAGACTTGTACCTTATACTTGTTTATGGCATCAATAGCACTTCGTGAGTCACTAAAAATTAAGGTGGAAGTTGCTCTCTCCTCAGATACAGTGGCACCTTGACCTACGAGTGAACTAATGTACAAGTTTTCCAAGGTATGAGTCGTCACTCATTCAATTTTTTGCTTTGTTATGCAAGCAAAAAATTGAGGTATGAGCTTGAGACGCTGCTGCTAGATGGTGTAGTGAGCCACTGGAGGAAGAGATTGTGTCCATTGGAAAGACTATAGATCTGGAGGTGGATGAAAGAGACATCGACGAGCTCGCTGAGGAGCACTCCAAAGAACTGACAACTTAGGAGTTAAAAGAGCTACAAGAGCAACAGCATACAGAGGCGTTAAACGAAGTTAGTTCCAAGGTAGAGGAGACAGAGGCAGAGGTCATCCATACAAAAGAGCTCAAGGAAATTTTGGCAATGTGGGAGAAGGTTGCAGATTATGTAGGAAAGAAACCTCCTGAAAAAGTTGCAACTAGTTGTGCAACAGAGCTATTTAATGACACTTGCCTAGTTCGTTTCAGAAACATTCTAAAAGGGAGAATGAAACAGACCTCCTTGGACAGGTTTATTAAGAGAGGGCCTTTATTTGAAAGTGAGGAGTGTGGCAAAAAAGCCAAGAACTACTGAAAGCGAATTTAAGCAAAGAAGAAAAAGAAAAAAGATAAATAAAATAAAACAAAACAAAAATAAGGAAAAACAACAGTGAAGTAGCAATTAAGTTTAGGGATACGTAGTGTGCAGTAGTGATAGCGATAAAAGATTCTACCATCTTCTTCCATCTATCCCCTCTACCCTCCACCTCCACTTGCGCCTTTGTTAGCTCAAGTTGTCTCATCTCCAAGGTAAGTACACTGTATATAGCCTTATCATATCTTTATATACTCTTTCTATTATGTTTTTATATAATATCTGTTATTTAGAAATTTATTTTCCTTATGTAATAACAGGAAACATAAAAATATGGGGTGGCGTTTTGAGGGTTGGAACGGATTAAGGACACTAAGTATTTTTATTGGGGAAAATTGATTTGATGTGCGAGCAAACTGAGCTATGAGCTCAGCCATGGAACAAATTAAACTCGTAGGACGAGTTGCCACTATATTATGTCTAGAGCTATTTATATGCCTGCAAGTTCTGCTGTGCATACTAATGATATTGGGGGGAAGACTTATTTTAACTAATTTATCTTTTGAGAATGCTGAAGCTCCTACTCCAGTGCTGTTTTTTTATCCATCTGTATAGATCATAAGTTGACCTCCTTTTCCTCTGATGTGTTCTAACGCATGTTAGCAGTCCATCTCAGTGCTTGTCATATTTCCATTTAGAAGATATGATAGAGTAGTACATATTTTTACTCTTTTCAAAGTAGAGGGAGGTGGGAGTTCATTGTTGGGTGGAAAATTGGTGTAATATGTGAATTCATTAAATACTTGGTTCTTTGTGGGAAAGAGCTAGCACTATGGTTTTCAAATCTGATTATAATTCAGAAAGCAGATAGCAGTGGGAGATGCTCCTGCTTGAAGGGAAAGGCCCCTACGCATAGTAATTTATTAATTGTGGTGATGTAGGGGTAATATACCTGCTTCTACTAACAGGGAGTTTATAGTAGATGATCGAAATGCTCCCATGCACAAACATATTCCTTCATGATGCAATAAATCTAGTGTTTTTAATGTAGATTCTGAGGCAGATGAATATATTGGGCAACAATAATTTATTATAGATAGTACTGTAGTTTGTATAACATAAGCATGGTGTTATACCCAGTTCCCTGTTTGGTATGTGATAGTTTTTTTCAATATGGCAAGGGTTTTTATGCCTTTTGCTTTAATATATTTGAGGTGTGCTTTCCAGTTCAAGTGCTGATCAAACACCATTCCTAGGTATTTAACATTTGTGTAGAATTTAATTTATAAAGATGTAGCTTAATTATTTGGTGTTTTAACCCATTTTTCATCTTTATAGAAAGTAATTGCATTTGTTTTATTTATTGAGAATTGGAATCCTACTGAATTTGCCCAGGTGGTAATATCTGTGATGGCTGTATTGAGGATTCTTTGGGCATGTCTTAGCATGCTACTTGTATAATACATACATGGCAAAGTCATCAACATACAAACTGTGCTTAACTCCTTTCGGTAAATTTATTGTAATATCATTGATTGCTAAAGCAAATAGAGTGAATAAGAATTTTCTATCCGAATTTGGAAGGTTCTATCTGTAAGAAAATTTTTAATAAAAATTGGTAAATGGCCTCTTATACCTTCAGAGCGAAGTTTTTGCATGTTATTGTATCTCCATGTTGTATCATATGCTTTTTCTATGTCAAACTAGACAGGTTAGTGGATCAAGAGTTCATCGACCAGCTATTGATCTTGATTGTGTTGGTGACAGAATTGAATTTTTTGTTATGACATATGTTAGTCGTGAATTAACCATTTTTTCTAGTATTTTGCATAGACAGCTTGTCAAAGATATAGGTCTATAATTGGGTGGATTACTTGAATCTTTCCCAGGTTTGTTTACTGGGAGAACGATAGCATTTTTCCATTTACTATCTGGAAAAACAAGTTTCATCCAGATGGTATTTTAGAATTTCATTATACAGTAGTACCTCGAGATACAAAATTAATCCGTTCCGAGGCGCCCTTCGTATCATGAGGTTTTCGTATCTTGGACCACATTTTACATGTAAAATGGCTAATCCGTTCCAAGCCCTCCAAAAACACCCCATTAAATTTCATAATAAAGCTAAATTGACCTATAAACAATGAAATACTACAACAAATTGGACCATTCAATACCTAAATTAAGACTAAAAATGCAAAACCTGTAAATAAAGTGTATATTAGTGTACAAGAAATATTATTACTGTAACGTAAAATGAGGAAGCTTACCTTTCGAGTGAGGCTGCGTACATACGTAACTATCCAAAGAAGATTGCTTCTGCCTACTTTTCACAATGTTCCTGTGTGAGCCTTTTCGGGGGGTGTCTTCTACAAATGATTGCACTTTATGAAAAGCGGCTTTAATTTCTGCCTTTTTTTTTATGTAATATGTACGTACGTACACTTTAAAAAATATACGTACATACTACAACGTAACTATCCAAGGAAGATTGCTTCTGCCTACGTACTTTTCACAATGTTCCTGTGTGAGCCTTTTCGGGGGTGTCTTCTACAAATGATTGCACTTTATGAAAAGCTGCTTTAATTTCTGCCATTTTTTTCTTCTTTTTTTTATTTTTAACTTTTTTTTTACTTTTTTTTACTTTACGTATTTTTTTTTTTTTTTTTTTTTAACAGAATTTCAACTTTCTTTTTTTGCACCTCATGACTCTGTTGGCCCTGGTGTCCATCAAAACCCTGTTCAACCAAATGCTCTCTCTGCAACTGATTTGGGTACTGAATGTTCGGCTGCTGACCTTCAACATAAACTTAAGTGCCTTGATTATACGTACACTACATACTGGTATGCATGTTGTAAATGATTGGTCTACACCCTCTGTTCAGCAGGGAGTGGAGATTCTACCAACCTTGCAAAGTTTCCAGTTATCCCATGAGAGAGACCCTGATCACTTATCCCATGTGAGAGATCTTGGTCACTTTTATTTTTAAATATTACGTACACATTGACGATCCCGAAAACGAATACCGCGTGCGTACTATAACAATGCTGGTACCGAGTGGCCGAGCCACGCCACCACGTGTACATAGTAGATGCATGATGGGAGGGACGCTGGCCAATAGGAGAGAAGGATTTTATGGCTGCGACTAGCATCAGGAACCAATGGGAGAGCAGGAGGGTGGTGGCGAGTCTACTAGTATACTAAGATGGCGGCGCGCGGTGTGATTTTCAAAATTGTTATCCGGGCGAATCTCTGACTTTCAGAAACCTTTCGTATCTTGAAAACTTTTCGTATGTAGAGCCGTTAAATTTTTCGTATTGGCTTTCGTATCTCGAGTTTTTCGTAAGTTGAGCCTTTCGTATCTCGAGGTACCACTGTATATGATTTGGCAATGGGGGCTAGTCTTTGTAACATTTCAAATGATTTGTTATCATGGCCTGGGGCCGATGGATGACATGAATCTAGCGCATTGTTTAATTCATCCATATTAGAGGCATAATTATATTCTAGATCTTCAATAGTTTCAAGATTGAGTATAACAGTATTTTTTCCTTGTGTTCTTATATTTTGAAAATGTTCATTTAGATTGGAGTAGGCACTTATGTTTTCAGTGTTTCTCTATTATATTTGATATTTCATATGGGTCATGATATAGTTTCCCATTTTGGTTTATTGTATTGCTTGAGTGTCTTATATATTTTCCATTATTTTTCCTTATTTTTTGCCAAATGTCTTTCATAGATGTATTTGTTGGCAAGCCTGATACATAATTTTCCCATAATGATATTTTCTCAGATATTACAAGTTTTTGGAATTTGGTATTATATTTATTATATAATGGTGTAATATAATTGATTGTTATGTTGATTACTACTATTTTGTTTAAAATGTTTGTATCGCTGGGCAATTTGTTAAGGGCTTTGAGCCATGTCTTAAGTCGGTTAAGATTTTGACTTGACATGTGTTTGGTTTTACTTAAAGATGCTAAGGTTGGAGTCCACCATAGGACGGGAATTTTTTGGGCGTGGCCTTGTTTTAGGTATGCTTTTATCGGCAGCATTCATTATGAAATCCGTGAAGAATTCTCATGTTGTATTGTGGTTTTGGTTATGCGGAAATGGTGGTATATTTCCAGTATGTAGATTGTAAATGTCCCAATCTGCTTTTTGGATATCATATTTTACAGGTAGCAATATCAAATTATCATTTAAATAAATAAGGGCTATGGGGAAAGGGTCACTGGTTTATGAGTCATCCAGGACATTCCACTCAAGTCTTTCAGCTAAGTCTACTGACAACAGCGGGATATCTACTGAAGGAAAGGTTAAGTGGGTATTGGAGAAGTATTTTGGCACATCACTTTCATTTAGGCAGCATAGGTCATGCTCCAATACCTGTATTTTTCTATGTTTGTTCCCGGTAAGTCAGCAGGGTGACTGTTATCCCAAAGGGGACTATGAACATTAAAATCTCCTACTATGAGTAGGGGTTTGTGTAGACTATCAATTAATGCTGGTAGAGATCACTGGAATTCGAATTAATTTGTTTGGTTGTATAAGTTACAAATTGTGATCATATTGTTATGCAACATATACAATTTGATAGCTGTTATCTGATATGATTGTGATGGTATTTTTAAAGTTCATAGGTGATACTATTATGAACATATATTGCTGTGTCTACTTTTCCACCCAGTTGGTGAATAACAAGCAATTTTGTACTGTCGGACGTTTGTGGGGTTAGATCCTATGTCTTGTAGGCATATACATAGTGGGTTGTGATCTCATAGGATTCTTTGTAATTCACCCATACGTAGTCGGATTAAGAGGCCATTTATGTTCCATAGGATAATTTTATATTCCATTATTATTGGGAGGAATTGGTGCTAAATTCTGTAAATTGATTGCCTATTTTACTTTGCCTCGAAGTTTATGTGCGTTTGAATTGATTTGTGGTTTTTTAATTGTTGTATTTGTATGTTTGTTATTGGATTCAGCCGTTGTTTGTTTTTCATAATTAAATGTTGATGTCTATTTTTTATTTCATAATTTCCTTTTTGCATTTTAAGGATTCAGAACATAATTCATTCTCATGTTGGTGTGCTAAAGTGCATTTCCTTAATTTAACAAAATTATCTATACAATGTTATATTGTATCCTCTGCCTTGGTGGTTAGTTGGTTATAAGACTTATGAAGCACTCATTACAACCACAAGACAAAGCATGTTTGGTGTTGTTGGTTACTGGTTCAGAAATATTTGATCTTCTATTTCTACTGGTCCTTTTCTATAGTGATAAGGAATGTCGGTTTGACGGGTTATTTGCTTTATTGTTAAATATGGAATATTTGGGTCTTGTGGATGGTTGGGGTGTGATAGCTGTAATTTGCTTTGGTTTAATGGTATGATTTTCATTAGTATTATAGTATATGGGAAGGCTATCATTAGTATTGTCTGTTGGGAATTGTAAAGAGTGATTGATTCTTTATTGTCCAAATGTTGGTTGTATGATTGGGACTAAGCATAATTGTGTATTACACTTGTGATGTGGTTAATACAACGTCTTTTAAAATGTTCTGCTGTAGCTGGAGTTTCTTTAAATTGATTGTGATTTTTGATATTCAATTTTTTCCCTTAGGTGGGGTTCGTTCCAGTATTTTTTTCTTGTAAGTTCGGTTATTACTGTTATTTTGATACCTTTTCCATTGGAAATTCTTTTTCATGGATATCTGAATCTGTAATATTAGAAGTGGTATTGGTGGGTATAAAATTACGCTTATTTTGGCTTTAAGTATTATTGGCATGAGAATTAGTTTCTATGTTTATATCATCTTGCTTGTTATTGTGCTGATTGATGTCTTGATTTTTAGTTACATTTGAGAAAGTGGGGCTTTTGGATGAATCATTAACTCCTCTTACTTTTAGCTCGAGTCTGGCTTCCTTGACTGACATTCCTGTTTTACTTATTAACATCTGAAGTTCTGAGTTGTATTGGTTAAAGGAGCACTCTTTAGATTTTGTGCCAAGGGCTAGTCCACAATTAATATATTTTGGGCGGTTACAGTTCCAATTAGTGGTATGGGTATCTGATTTTCGGCATTTTTTGTATGTGTCCATACCTTCAGCACTGTACATTGTAGTGGAACTGGAATGAAAGGACAAATTTCTCTATTTTGCCCAAGAATTTTGATTTTAAATGGAAGGTCCTGGCCTGTAAATTTTATTTTGGCAATGCTGATATAAATTCTTGTCCTTCCTACTTGGAATTGAGTATATTTCTAGATGGTGAATATTGCCAAAGTGGTACCCCCATATTCGCGGGAGATACGTACCAGACCCCCCCCCCCCCCCCCCCCCCCCCCCCCACCCCCCCCCCCCCCCCCCCCCCCCCCCCCCCAGACCCCCCCCCCCCCCCCCACGAATGTTTAGAATCCGCAAAATATTTAGAAACCCCCCTCTAAAAATGTTTATAAACTCCTATCTTAAACGTGGAAACACCAAAGTATCCCTAAAAATACCATCTTACATCAAATATACATTAAAATATCATCCTATTATGGTTCATATTAATCTTTGAAATAATATTGATACTATTTTAAAGTAAATCTTACATTTTATGGTTATAAATAAATATGTACATACTGCATGACTTAGTTACGTATGCAAAAATAATCCAGAAGTATTCAGTCATGCACCTTTTCTTTCATACAGTTACTATTTAAGACGTCCAGTTTTCTTTTTACGAGACAAACAATTGTATGTACAAAAAATCACAGGAGAGAGAGAGAGAGAGAGAGAGAGAGAGAGAGAGAGAGAGAGAGAGAGAGAGAGAGAGAGAGAGAGAGAGAGAGAGAGAGAGAGAGAGAACAAAATATGTATACGTAAACATTAAAAATTTTTTTTTTTTTTTTACAGTAGTACAACATATGTAAATAGGGTACTCACCAGTGACGAATGTTGATTAAAGATGATGATGATAACGAATTAGCCATGCAGTCTGATGAATGACAAATGATATGAATGCACAGCTAAGCAGAGGAGTTACATCTCCTCTGAGGGCTCCTCTTCACCTTCAGGAGGTGCTTTGGGAGGCACTGTCTCAGGCAATTTAGGAGGCCCTTCTTCAGGCCATTCAAGGGGCACTACTTCAGGCGATTCGAGAGGCTTTGGAGGGTCCTACTTTGTTCATGTGATGAACATTGTGATTGGCAGCTGCTGTCGTTGCTTCTTCATAGTGGTGAGGGCTTGATTATAGGGCTCCAATGCTCTAACGTGGGACAGGGACTCCAAAGTTAGGCCACTCTCCTCCCCCTGCTCCTGTTCCTCTCCTGAACCTGGAGTGTCTTCTTTGTCGCTGGCAAACTTTTGTCAGCTCTTCCAAGTCCTGATCTGTCAGGGGGTCAGAGTGGGCATCAATGAGGGTGCCGACTTCATCCTTGGTGATATCTTCAAAGCCCTCACAACCAAGATTTTTCACCAATTGGACCGTCTTATTAATGGCCAAGTGCTGGATTTCCTGAGGAGAGAAGCCCGTATAATTATGGACACGGTCCGGCCACAAATTACTCCAGCAGGCATTCATGGTCTCCTTCTTCATGTCCTTCAGTGACCGGTTATTGACACATACACGTGGCATCATGAAATTATGCCAATAGGCTTTCAGCATAAATTCACTGTCACTGCAGGGTTGCCGTTTTGAGGAATTTCGTCTACAACTGTGGCTTTCTGGCGACATCTAGCAACCCTCCGTGGCTTTTCCAACCACAGGCCACGGCAACGAGGAACAAAATTCTTCACTTTGCCTTTTTATGTTTTATTATGAAAATAGTTATAAAACATATCCTGCTTATTTCTGCATGTGACAGGTCTAAAATCAATGAGAAAACGTATAATTTACTGTATATAGAGCTACAATATCATTGACGTCCTAAGTATGTGGAAAAAACCTTTGTTGAAAGTTTGTGAAGCACTCACCTAAAAAGTACCTTCGTGAGCTGAGATGAACAGCGTAATTGAAGCTCATGAACAATCGCTTCCGACTACGATTTCTTTGAAAATCAGAACAGCATATGGTAACACTGCTAAAAGCCACTGTTGTGAAGAAAAAACGGCAACACTGTGTCACGGTCCATTGCATCAACATGGTGCTTGAAGGAGTTCCCAGTGTAAAGTGCCTTGAAGGCACAGATCACGGCCTGATCCATAGGCTGGAGGAGAGAGGTGGTGTTGGGAGGGAGAAACTTGAGCTGGACTCCCTTGTAATAAAGATCAAGAGGGTGGCCACCAACATTGCCCATTATGAGCAAGACCTTGAACTCGATGTCCAAATCGGCCAGGTATTGCCTAAATTGAAGGAAGAAGCTCTGGTGGAACTAGTACTTGTAAGGACTTTGGTGATCAAGGCTTTGAGATTATGCATCCAGAAGATGGGCAGTAAAGTCTTGTTCTTATTCTTGAGTACCCTGGGATTTACAACCTTGTAAATGAGGCCCAGTTTCAGCATAAAGCCAGCCGCATTCCTGCATGTCAGGAGGGTCAACCAGTCCTTTTGTGCCTTGAATCTAGAGGCTTTAGCTTCATCCTTCATAAGGTACATTCGTGACAGCATCTTCTTCCAGAACAGGCCAGTTTCGTCCATATTGAACACCTGTTCTGGGTGGTATCCTTTCTCCTGGATTATTTTCTTGAAGGCCTAGGGATATTTCGTGGCAGCTTCTTTGTTAGCAGATAGGGAAACAGACTTTAGGCAGAACCTTTTCTTTGACTGGTGGAACCATCCTTTGTTCACCTGAAAACCTTGGGGAGCTGACAACGGTCCCAATCGTGGCTCTTCTTTCTCTTCCTCTTCAGGAGCTCGTTCATCGAAGCCCAAGAATTCAAATTCCCCTTCTTCATTGCCTTCCTGTGCCTCTACATCTTCAGCTTCCTCTTTATAGCCACCTTCCGTAGAAGCTGATAGCTGCTGGTAGAGCTGTTGTGCTTTTTCGCATATGATCTTGGAGTCATGAGGCACATTCTTCTTCCTGCAGTCCTTGATCCAGAACGAGAGTGCAGTTACCATTTTCATGATTATTTTGTCTCTCACTGTGGACACAGCCTTTGCTATACCATAGTATGTCATGCTAACACTTTCTTTTTTCTTTATGTATCTCACCATGCTCTTATTGACATTAAAATAGCAGCCGACTGCGGCGTAACTTTTGCTGCCCTTCAACATATCAAGAGGTTTCACCTTCTCGTCGAGCTTCATTACGGTCTTCTTTCTTTTAGCTTCTTTGCCAGAAGCCATTTTTGGCATGATGTACATTGATATTTGCTGATACGTATGTACAACACAGCTTTCTGTTCATATTCATGTATGTCAGTAACTTTCTACGCAGTGAAGCTGATGATGGAGAGATGTACAATACCCACAATTCCATTTTCGCGAGATGGGCTTGGGTTTCAACCAATCAACACCAAGTGTACAGCCAATGAGTGACAAGGAAAATGAATGAATGCTGCTCCTGGATTGGCTGCTGTGCAGACAACAGCCAAAAGCATGTCAAGTATAATTTTGTTTGGGTACTACACTACCACGGCATCACGGCATCATTAGAGTTGTTTATCTGCGGAAAGTTGGCTTGGGTGAAGCATCTTTTAAGAAAACCCAATTTTGTTATTGAAAATTTGCTGTGTTTACATTAAAGTATTACTGAAATGTAATATCTGAAAATTAATCAATCTTTTTTCATCATAAAAAATGTATTTAGTCACGAAAATATACTTAGTACGTATGCATGAAAAATGCGTACTGCGTGCCACAGACAGAAACATACGTACCTTGCTATATTCCCATTGTCTTATGTATTTTAGATATGGTCTGCATACTTTTAGTATCATCCTAAAACACTTTATGTACATACATATAATATTTAGAAATCATCTTGAAACATTTCATAAATTGTACAGTATACAATACATACCCATTTGACCCAATATGTACGTATACAGTTCAATGGTCTCTTGTTTGTGCATTTTTTGCCTGTGCAGTACACTACTACGGACTAAGAATTATCCTTTAAAATGTCCTCTAAATGTTCTGCTTTTCCTAAGGCTTCTGGCAAAGAGCCTAAGCATCAGAGGCCCTTACAGTTAATGAGTGCTGAGGAGAAAATAGACATGTTAGTCATGTTAAGAGAGGGCAGAAGTTGTAGAGATGTAGCAGTCCATTACAGCATGACTGAGAGTGCAGTCGCCTGCCTTGAAATAAAAAAATGAGCAGGGCAAAATACTTCGGAGGCCATTCTTAAACAAGAACTTGCGTCCCACTTTAGTAATGGTATGCCATCAATGGACCAGGCCTTTGAGAAATTTCGTAATCTCTACAATATGATCAGGGATGTCAGGGAAGTACAGATAACAGTTAAGGCATGGAATAGAAATAAAGATAGGGCCACAATTTTCATCAATGCTATAAATGAAATAGTAAAGCCCTATTTTGACTTTATATAAATGCACAATTACCTCAAGATGGTAGTGCTTCCTGAAATCCCTGACGAAGCCCCTCCTGAAGTACGTGACGAGGCACCCTCAGAGGATCTGTAATTCCTCTACTTTGCTGTGCAGCCTATCTTAATCTTCATTCATCAGGCTGCACGGCTATAATGTCATTAACATCTAACATTAATCACAAGTAAGTACCGTATGATTTCATATCATTATGCACACATATTATACCGTCCATAACATAAAAATACAGAAAATCGCTGTACCAAAAAATTCACATCCGCGAATAGCTTGGGGGGATTGCGAATAATTTTAGATATGTTCCACAGAGAAAGCCGCAAATGGGCGAGTCCTCCCGCGGAATAATTTTTAGCTAGGTTCCAAAGAAAAAGCCACGAATAGGTGAGATCACGAATCCAGAGAACGCAAAAACAGGGGCCCCACTGTATATCTCAATTTTAAGGAGCCTAGTAGTAGTTGTTTCGAAGGAAGTTCTTGTTCGTTGTTGGGTAGGATGACTGTACCCTGTACATAATTCAATGTCTAATGGCTTGTAATTGTTACTTTTACGTATATTATTTATTAATTCCGTGATACTTAAAAAGAAAGTGGACTGCTTTTTGTTGGTTACTTGGATTAGCCATTCATTGTCTTTAATGTGTCTACATTCCATGTCCTGTGTTGGATATATATATTGAGTAATTTGTTTTCTAGTATAGCTGTTGAGATTTTGTTGTAAGTTTTGAGGCATAGAAATCTTGACCAGTTATCTGGTCCAAAGAGGTCATCAAAATGTACCAATGTGGGATTAAGTCTGCAAGTTTTGTTTCTTTTTGGTCCTTGTTTTAGGTATGTTGCTAGTCTATTAGGATTGTTATATTTTTCTGTATTGATGGGACAATTACTTGTCTCTATTTCAGAATTACTGTTTATTGCATGCATATGGTTCCATAGTTATGATATTGGAGTTTACCAACTGATTTTTGTTTGTTTCTTTTTAGATTTTTATGCACCCTAATTGGTGTTCTGGATCTGTTATTTTACTAGGAACAGGGTGTTCCTTTGTAGCATTTTCATTGTTTGAGGCTGTACCAAGGAGATTCTGGAGTGACATGCCAATGGTCATCAACTGTAACGGGGTTTTTCCATCATGGGGCCCACGGGTACTCAAATCTTCAAGTTCACTAATCATAAAGATATTGGAGAGAGAAAAAAAACAAATAAATAAAACAATATAAATAATCTTGAAAAGATACCATTGGCTTTTCATGAAGTTAAATCTTCCGCCAATGACACAAGTGAGAAATGACTCCGGAATGTCTGCATCCTTACCCTACCCCAAAAGGGGGATGGCATAACATGATTAGTATGCCCCAAGCGTAAGCAGAACCCGCTTGCTAGGACAAAAATAATGCAATTATCCCCATCCTCATAACATAACATTAAGGGCAAACCGGACAGAATGCCAAGAGTTCTATCCCTAGAACCAGGCTCCCCCTGGAATCTGTGGTCCAGCTCCACAGAATAGTTCCACCTGAAAAACAGGTCCGAACATTTCAAGTATATGATGGACCTACCACAGTTCTCCCTATTTAGCTTCAGATTTAACTCCACGTTAAGCCATGATATGTTTTCTTGTTAGATTTGGAAAATTTTGACAAAAATGGAAAAGTCCACAAATATAAACCCAAAAATATATGTTACATGGGACTCTTGGGTTTGAACCTGGGAAGAAATTCCTGAGGTTCGAGAGCCCCATCACCATGTCAAGGTGGTCCCAAAATGAGGGGGTACCGAGGCCCTACAGAACCAGTTAGAAGCTCAAGGAACCATACACCATTTGGAGATGACCACACTTACTCAAAGCAGGATGTCAGTGAAAACAGATGTGGTGACTCTGATAGTCTCAAACACAGAAGTCAGCAATATCACATACACTATAGAAGCAACTGTTAGACCAAGTCTCAACAATGACCTCTCAGGACGGTCAACTCAGTTTGACACTGAGCGGTGGCTGCACTTCAGAGATTTAGAGATACCCAAACTGAAGGCAGCTGAAGTCCACCCTTTGATAGGACAAGACTCCACAGACCTGCTTATACAAGCTGATGTTAGAAAAGGTGAACCAGGAGAGCTGTTTGCCATTTTCAAACCGCTAGGGTTGACCATAAATGGACCAATGAATCCCTTTGGTGAGCAAGCCCACACTTCATGCTCTATACAGACATGTACCCTAATGGAGGTTGATCTGAAGAGGCTGTGGGAGATAGATGTTCATGCTGAGGAGCAAGGATGGTCAGAAGTGATCAGAAAGCAGTTGATACCTGAACAGCACACTTCAGCTGGTAGCTAACCATTACAGTATGAGTATACCATTTAAGGCACAGCCACCTAACTTACCGAACAATAAACTGATGGCTAAGATATTGCAATCACTTGCTAGGCATGTCAATAAGGATGAGACTCTGAAGCATAAGTATACCAAGGAAATTCACAAACTGCTGGAGAAATTATATGCTCAGCTAGTTGCTGAGAAAGATTTACAAGGTCAAAATGGCAAAGTGTGATATCTGCCACACCACCTTTTGCTTAACATGAGGAAGCATGAGAAGTGTTGTATTGTCTTCGACTGTGCTGCAAAGTACAGTGAATCATCGCTCAATGACCACATGCAGCAGGGACCAGATCTAGCTAATGGACTTATAGGAGTGTTGCTAGCAGACACAAAGGCTATGTTCCACCAAGTACATGCAACACTGGAGGACAGAATGTACTTTTTTTTTTTCTTTTTTTTTTTGGTTTGAGAAGGATGACACGACACGACACAACCTTTGAAGACTACAAATGATAGCTCATCTCTTTGGAGGAGTGTGGAGTTCAAAGTTGTGCTAACTATGCCTTACAGCGAGTGGTAGAAGAGTACCACAATACATATTCTAAAGAATTGCTGAATACTGCGCTTCACAACTTTTATGTAGACGACTGCCTCAGATCTGTGGACAATTTAGAATTGGCAATAGTTTTGGCACAGGAAGTGAGAGCTGTTGGCAAGAAGAGGATTTCATCTCACTATGTTTTGTCTCATTATCACCAGAACTACTAAAGCACATGAATAGAGAAGATTGGGGAAATTCCTTAATAGACCTGAACTTAAACCTGGAGGACCTGCCAACGGGGAGAGTTTTGGGCATGTTATGGAATGTAAATATAGAATGCTTGGGATTTGATATTCAAGTGGACAAAAATAAAGCAAAAACTTAATAGAGGATTGCTTATAGTACTCTTAGCATTGCTTAAGACCCCTAGGGTATGTCAGCCCATTCATATTACAAGCAAGAAGGATATTCCAGCAACTGTGTAAATTACAGAAGAGCTGAGTTAAGCTGCTGCCCACAGAACTGGAGGGACAATGGGACCGGTGGTTGGCTGATTCCCAGATCCATAAAAAACTACAGACACACCTGTGAAGAATGCCAAACTGCACCACTTACAGATGCCGCCTAGTATGGATATGGTGCAGCACCATACCTATGCATGTTGGTCACATCTTGCACCCCTGAAGGGATATACCATTCCTAGACTGGAACTGGTTGGAGCCCTAGTATCTGTGACTAGACAAAATTTTTAGCAAAGAACTACAGATACCCCTGGGTACCTCAGTATACTGGGTTGACAGATTGTGCTGTGGTATTTGAACAGATCTGAAAGGCATTTCCAGACTTGTGTTGCCAACTGAGTGGCTAAGATCCTGGATCACACTGAGGTCAGACAGTGGAGATATGTACCTACAGAAGAAAACCCTGGTGATGACACATCTCGTGGACTGCCTGCAATAGACCTGTGAAAAATGATCATTGGATACATGGCCAGGATTCTTACAATGTGAGGAGCATGGATGGACCACTCAACCAGCATTTAGATGTTCTGAATTAGAGGAACAATTGGAATTAAAGGCAACTTCAGTAGCATACAGCACTAAGAAGGAAGCTCATCATACCAACACTGCTGGACTATTAATCTTCATGGTTTAAATTAAAGAAAGCTGTAGTGTGGTACAGAAGATTCAAGTATTCCTTAATAAAGAAAACTCGTGATGGCCCTGTTACTGTGAAAGAGCTTTGTGAAGCTGAGATATGACTAATTTTTAATTAAATTGTATTTTTCATGGCTAACATACCTTCAGTCTTAACAATATGATAATCTTCTAGCACTAGCTGGAAACTGGTTAAAATACAATCAAAGATTGTAAAGCCAGGAATCTGTGGCATCTGGCAAATTGTGTATACGAGGTGGATGCTGGTCACCGACCGAGCTTGGAACTTCGTGACGACGCATCAGTCTTTCTTTAACCACCTTAGAGAGTTGACTTTTGCTTTGCTCTCCTCCTCCTAAGCTGGTTTTTTTTTACCTAAGCCTGTTGTCTGTTTCATATTTATCCAGTCCAGAAGTCCCGTGGACACAAATGTTTTTAGACAGCCTTCCATGATTTCCGTGTTGACCTTCCTTTGGGACAGATGCAAATTGCAGTAGATGTGCCGCATGCCTTTTCCTCTGCTTCATCATCAGCTGTGTTATGTGTAATGCTGGTCAGTCTCCTGAGGGGATTGCCCCTTCAGGGAAAGAGGGACCAACTACATTTTGTTCTTTAGCATTTCATGTTTTTTATATTAAAGATATTTTGGAAACATTTGTATTATGATATTAATCTTTTATGTATCTTTGATTTTATCTAGTTACAAATTTTCCGAGAACGTGGTAATGTTTTAGTCTTTCAGAATTTGTGTGTTTTGGGATGTTCAAGATGTTAGGGGTTTGTGTTGCAGACGAGGCTTTTATGCTAGGATTCAGCTGTCTAGCATAGGAGTACATTCCTACACTTCTTCAACACAAATTTTAATGGCGTACGGTTGTGTTCTTCCCATCTGTTTGCGGGACCAGTCATGACTGCCGTCTCGTCTCTTTTCCGTCATTTTGGTGGGGGAAGTGAGGGACTTACAGCTCTCTCCCCTCCTTCCCTTTAGCCTTATAGATAAATATGATTCTTTTCGCTCTCACAGGACAGAAATATTCTTTCCTGAGGGAGAGAGCAGGTTATTTGTTTCTTTACAGGTGCTTCAGTTGTCAGTCATGCTTCTCTCCTGGAACTTTGGCAGTGGCAGCGTTCAGCTCAGAATTTGGGAGCCCTTCTGCTTCGCTTCCCTCTGCCAGAGATGCCACTTCACTAGTATGCTGTCAAAAGACACTCCCAGTGAAACTATCATAACTGAAAAAGCTGAATCCCATAAAGACAGAGGAAGGCTTCCTGAGAGTGGGAAGAAGGCTAACCCACTCTCAGATTGAAGATGGAAGGCACCAGTGATTCTCCCCTATGCACACAGTATTCAAAATACAATTCTATTACCAAGCCGTTGGACATGCTGGAATGGAGTGTGTGTCAGCTGAGACCTGGAGGAAGTTCTGGATTTTGAAGGGAAGAAATTTGGTGAAGTGTTTTGTCCATCACTGTTTCACTTGCAAAAGAATGTTCAACAAAACCAAAATCCAACAGATAGCTAGCCTGCCCACATCCCATGTCACACCCTTTGCGCCTCCATTCAGCCAAGCAGGAGTGGACTTTTTTTGGCCTGTTCATGGTTAAGAAGAGACGTTCAGAGGTAAAGAGGTATGGCTGTGTGTTCACCTGTTTCGCCACACGTGCCCTACACATTGAAGTAGCACATTCCATGAACACAGATAGTTTTATTTATGCCTTGGACAGATTCGCGGCCAGGAAAGGACAACATAGTGAGGTCTGGCCTGACAACAGCACCAACTTCATTGGAGCACAGTAGGAACTGGAGAGAGCAGTCCAGCAGTGGAACCAAGATCAAGTTCATGCCCACCTGCTAAAGAGAGAAATTGACTGGAAGTTTAATTCCCTTGCTGCCTCCAATATTGGTGGAGTATGATGCTGCGATCAGGACCCTATTTACCACCTGAGCAGTTTGTGGAGCAAGATCAGTGCAGGAGACTCTGGAAACAAGTCTAACACTTAGCTGATGTTTTCTGGCATCGATGGCTCATGGAATATCTGCCTAACCTCTAAGAGCACCATAAGTGGATGAAAGCTCAAAGAAACTTAAAGGTTGGGGACCTAGTACTTGTCAAACAGGACTCTACCCTTTGCAGTCAGTGGCCCTTGGTTGGGGCTGGTGGTGGGTACTCATAAGGGGACAGATGTCCAAACAAAAACTGGTACCGGTGAGAGGCCAGCAACCAGGATCTGCTTGTTAGAAGGTGCTATAAATCATTCTTTTACTGCTTAATCTTAGTTGACCCAATTGATAGACCTAATGATGAATGTGAATGTACAACTTATCGGTACTCTTTGATATTATGGCATTTTTTGTTTGGTGTTTACAATTATACTTTAATCTTTCTTGTCTAGTCTGGGGTGTTTCATGTTTGTTTCTGAATGCACTGAACTATGGTGTGCATTGGGGCTGGGATGCTACACCCATGTTAAGAGTTATCGTTTTTGTTAATTGTATTAAGGGAATGCTATTGGAAACTGTCATTCATCAGGCAACCTTTTGGCACCCAAAACAAAAGAGCTGGGCGTCTTGTTTATTTCACCATGTTTTAAAGTACAATTCGAAGTGATGAGATAATTATACGTGTAATTAATGGAATTTACCCCTTAGCAAGTGCAAGAATATAAGTTAATAGTCATAGGTTAATATACTTTATATGAAAATATAGATTGTGCTTGAGTTAGGAACTGATATTTAAGATTAATTGAATAAAGTTCGATGGTAAACCGTTCAAGCACCTGTGACTGATATTATTTAGTTAGCAAAATTCTCATTAAACTGTGGCTCTGAGGTTATCATGAATGCATACAGAAGTGATACAAAAGCTATATTTTGTTCTTTATTGATATAATTCCAGTATTTTTCCAAATTATGAATAATAGTTCTGCCTTTATATAGGCTATACAGTGGACCCACCGTATTCTCGTTCTCTGGATTCGCGGACTCATACATTTGCGGATTTCTCTCGGGAACGTTTCCCCGCATTATTCACGGAAAATTCGCGCATTCGCAGTATTTTTCTATGAGAAATATCCACAAATTCCTGTGTTTTTTTTTTTTTATCAATTTCATCATAAAATGCACTTTTTGCGATGAAACTATTAAAAAAAACCAAGTATGAAAATTTTTAGTGGGTTTTTCTTAAGTTTTACCTAACTAAATAGGCTGTTTTTAGCATTTTTATAGGGGTTCCAAGCATTCGTGGGTTCTAACTATTCACAGGGGTCTGGTACGCATCCCCCACGGGGGACCACTGTATAGGGTTAGGCTATCTATTAACATATCTGAATATGCCTAGCATAGCCTTTGTCATATGTAAGTTACATATGTTTAGTGTAGGGTATGTCTGTAATGTCCCCGTTATACTCATATACTTGATATGAATCTCATTACTATACCAGTGAAATATTTTTTTTCAACCTACATATAGCTTAACCTATGAACTTAAATTATACACCTGTTGAATATAGGCTAGGCATGTAATATTCACATGAAAAATTCCATATGAGCCAATACCCAGGATATACCAGAGAATTAGTATTTTGTTTATATACCTGTGAATATTTATGCCCATACCTGGTGAGATTGCAGTTTATAGTTGCCCATTTAAATTTCCTTTGGAGTTTAATATCTCAGTTAATGATTTAAGCCTAGAACTAATTCATTCATTCATTTTATATGGCCAATTATTATTTGTATTATTATCTATGCTGATACTCATGTCTTTGGACATTTTGATAATTTTATTTATGCTGTCTCTGTTTCATAACATATGTATTAAGTAATTATTGTTGCATGTTTATTCAATGATTATTAGGCTATATGTAGTTTTGCTTTTTGTTTGCAATTTTCAGTTAAGACTGTCGAGGTTACTATGTCTACTCCAAATGTCTGCCTTTGATGATTAAGAATAAATGCTTGATGTACTACATAGAGGACATGTTTTTTTTACCTTGGCCTTCCAATTGATATTCTAAACCCATGAACACAATTCCCCTTACACTTTGGGTGTAATATCTGCCTAATGATCAGAAAAACCTGGGGCCCAGTCTTACGTGGGCACCTGGGTGTCACTGGACTCTCAGACATTACCTGGTGCCTGGAAAACCTTGGGTGCTCCAAAGCAACTGGACGCCTGGGTGCCATAGATTGCTCGACCAATCCTGGGCTCTCGTCTACTCCTGGACTATCAGACAGGATTGAGTGATCCAACACACCTGGGCATTCTACCACTAATGAGTGCTTGTCAACAATTGGGTGCTCACTGTCTGCACGACGTCCCGAAGAAGTGCTACGTGGGTGCTCCCGAGACGAGACACACTAAGAGAATATCCAGGCACTGCTGAAAAGTAATATAACTGTGGAAAGCGCTCAGGACTATCGCAAGTACAGGCAGTCCCTGGTTATTGGCAGACTCGGTTATAGACAATCTGGTTTTATGGCACTTGTCCAGTGAAGAAAATTGTGATTTTCAGCACCATAATGCACCGATTTTCAGTTATCAGCACCCATAATAGAGTTATGGCACCAACACATACCTAACAGAGGTGTCATCAGCCGGTTATCAATGGCAAAATCCAGTTATCGGCGCCAGAAGAGCCATCCAAACGGAACCTCTGCCAATAACCGGGGACGGCCTGTACTACATGAGGGCTTGGCGCTACCAGAAGGTTCTCTCTGCCTTTTGCTGGGTAGCAGCATAGTGGCAGAGACTGATCCCAAAAAGAAGAACGCCTTTTCAGAGGGCACAACTAATTGAAGAAAGGCCACTGACGCCCTTCAGAAGGACTTGAATCACCAGAACTTGGCGAAAGTTGTCGACGCACCTCTGAGACGCCTTTCCAATGGTAATCTTTTGTTGCAACCTGGGAAGTAATAGGCACAACTGAGGGGGTGACTGTCTCTTGGTAAATCCAACTGACCTCCCTTAGGCTTCCAGTATTCCTCCTTCCAGGTTTGGGGGAGTATGGCAGTGACCTTTGCCTAGGAGAGTCAGTGGGCCAGACAGCCCCCTTCACCATATTCACTTCACTCCTTTACTTTTACGATCTCTCTCTAACTTAGTCAAATGAGAAGCTAAAGTTTTCCAAGTTTTTTCATCCCACTCTTTACACTCCTCACACATCAGTTCGACAGAACATTCCTGTCCCTTACAAGAAGTACACAGGGTATGAGAGTAATAGCAGGCTTTTGTTGAGTATTGCACCCATTGCTGCAATACCGAATTCTAGGAGAACTAGTGCCTGACATAGTCAACCGGTAAATAAGTCAAAATCAGTAATCAAAATCAGGAAAAACAATATATTAAATAAAACACTTTATTCCTGACTAATTATCAATGCCAAAGGCTACTGTGTTAAAATATTTCACCAAAGTGCAAGTATCCAACAATTCAAAATTCAGCTGCAAATCTTAACACTGTGTGCGGTCTTAAACTGGCAGAAACAAATTGAGCTCTTGGCTAAAGCTGATCGTCTCTTACCCTGAAAGTGGGCAGGGCTAACCATCTACATATACAAAAGACTATGGCTACTGCTAATTTTAACATTTTAAGCTCTCATCGAGTAGAAACTTAGCTAAGTAATTACTGGGTAAGTTACTAATATAAAAATATGTACTCATACCGTCCAAAAGTTAATTCAAAGAACTTTGACACCTAAATTATAATCCTGAACTTGACCTTTGAACAAAAAATAAAATAGTACTGAATTCCTATCACCCATTTATGATATATATGAAGTGTATGTGATACAAAACACTTTAATCTTGGCAGACAAATATATACTGTATTTAGAGACAGACAGAAAGACGTAAGGCAGACACAGACAGATAAACAACCAAACAGGTCAATTGTTAAATGTCACCAGATGGTAAACTTGTTCATACAGATGACATCTGTGGGGGTTTCTTTAAGCCCACATCATACAGGAAGGTAATGGAAATGAGAAGAGCCCTGGCTCAAGGAAATGCCATGTTTTGCTTTGAAACTCTAATTTTATTAGAACAACTTAACTCTCAAGTAAACATAATAACACATACATTGTGCAAAATTAGTTGCTAATTTCATACTCATAAAATAATGTGTTGACTTGTAAATACCAAATACTAAATTACTTGTACTTCAATATACACTTCAAGTAAGAAAAACAGGAGGAAAAATTTGATAAAAAAAAATATAAAAAAAAACATTGGAACCTGAGTGTATGAAAGAAAACAGCAGTGCTATTTCAGGTACACTATAAGAAAACTTCTCTCAAGTAAATATGCAGAAAACCACCTTTCTAAATTCAACATCCTCCCGGCAATAGGGGACGAAGCCACCTATTAAAGAGCACAACTTAGACCTTATCTAAATTATACCTGACAGAAAAACCCCCAATGAAAATTGGTACTGTAGTTTCAGCAACTAACAATCACATCAAGTTTTACTTGACATCCACAACTGCATGATTTACAGTGACTTTATAAATCTAACTTAGTAGAGGGCTTAATTACTCTACCAAACTTAGACCTAGGAAGTACATCATCATCACTCACAGTATGCATGGGCACTTGAGGATTATCACATACATCTCTATCAAGATCATCACAGGATGCATCAGCAGTAATCAAATCTTCAGATCTACCTACTTCTAGATCATACAATCTTTGAATGGGTCTAGTCATCTCTCCCCTTTTAGTTTTGAGCCTTACACTTCTTACAAGTCCATCTTTACCTTTAAACACATCTACAATAACCCCAAGAGGCCAATTCAATCTAGGAATGTTATCCTCATTTATCAACACAAGGTCACCCTTAGACAAATCACATTTCTTATTGAATCCTTTTACAACTTGAGGCAAATTAGTTATATAATTGTTACTCCAAATTTTCCCAAAATTTTCTAGCTTCTGGTTTCTTACAACTTCTCTTTCATTCAAGTCCCTGGAAGTCACCTTACATGGCTCTACATCTATTAAGGATTTACAGTGTGGGGCTCATCCTAGGATAAAATGTGAGGGAGTGAGATAGTGAATGGAATCAGGTTCATCACTCACATAAGTCAATGGTCTAGAATTAATACATGATTCTATTTCTACTAATATACAGTGGAACCTCAACATACGAAAGTCCCAGCTTACAAAAAATTCAAGTTGCGAGAGCAAATACGGAGATTTTTTGCCTCTACATACGAAAATATACAGGTTACAAAAGTTTATTGCTGTAAAGTCCCGAGATTCGCCCGGACCACCGAGAACAATTTTAAAACTCGCGCGCCACCAACTGAGTAGACTCGCCACCACCCTCCCACTCTCCCATTGGTTCCTGATGCTAGTCACCGCCATAAGATCCTGCTCTCCTATTGATCAGCATCTCTCTCATCGTGCTCCACGTAAAGGCGTTCTTCGGCCACTTCGTCGCACCAGCGTTATCGTACGCACGCGGAATTAGTTTGTTCACATATACGATTTCGTTTGTTAACGTAAATTCGTGTTAGTGATTTCGCTTTGTACTTTATCGTGTTGTGTGAGAACTTAATTAGTATACTACATATCTTAATTATGTACAGTATAGTCATGGATCCCAAGAAAGTTGCTGAAGTTCACAGAAAGAAGAGGATGCTTTCTTTGGAGACAAAAATGGAGATGATCAAGAAGTATGAAGCTGGCATGCGATTGAGTGTGATCGCTAAGGAATACGGCCGAAATCCGTCGATGATAGGCACCACCCTTAAGCAGAAGGAAGCCAACAAAGCAGCTACACCTTCCAAGGGCGTGACTATTTTGTCCAACAAGAGGACCCATGTGCACGATGAGATGGAGAGGCTGCTTCTTGTATGGATAAAAGACAAAGAAATTGCAGGCGATACGATAACCGAGAAGGCAATCTGCCGCAAGGCCAGCGCTATTTTCGGCGATTTGATTGCCCAGGCCGAAGACGACGGAGAAGGGACATCGACGCCTACCCCAGACTTCAAGGCTTCTCGTGGGTAGTTTGAAAAATACTGGAAATGGACTGGCATCTATTCATTGGTGCGGCATGGGGAGGCGGTCAGCTCAGACACGAAAGCGGCCGAAGCCTTTATTAAGACGTTCGACGAGATGATGATCAACGAAAGGTACAGTTCTCAGCAAGTTTTCAACTGTGATGAGACTGGCCTTTTTTGGAAAAAAAAATGCCTCATCGGACGTACATCACGCAGGAAGAGAAGCTACCCGGGCATAAGCCTATGAAAGACAGGCTTCCGCTCGCACTTTGTTCCAACGCCAATGGGGATTGCAAGGTGGAGCCCCTACTTGTCTATCATTCCGAGACTCCTCAAGCCTTCAAGGCCCACAAAGTGCTAAAGGAGAAGCTTCCAGTGATGTGGAGGGCTAATGCGAAAGCCTGGGTAACGAGACTTTAGTTCACCGAGTGGGTAAATCTCTGTTTCGGCCCGACAGTGAAGAAATTCTTGGAAGAGAAGCGCCTCCCTCTGAAATGTCTGCTGTTGTTGAACAATGCTCCCCCTCACCCTCCTGGCCTCGAGGAAGATATCCTAGCAAAGTATTCTTCATCAAGGTTCTTTATCTTCTGCCTAACACTACCCCTCTCCTCCAGCCCATGGACCAGCAAGTGATATCGAACTTCAAGAAACTGTACACGAAACATCTTTTCGAGAGATGTTTCGACATCACTGATACCACAAACCTCACCTTGCGGGAATTTTGGAAGGACCATTTCGATATCGTGATATGCATCCGACTCATCGATCAAGCTTAGCAGGAGGTTTCGAGGCAAACCTTGAATTCCTCGTGGATGAAACTCTGGCCTGATGCCGTATCCGGCCGAGACTTCAAGGGATTCAACGTGGGCGAAGCTGATACAGATTCAGAAACAGTTGACAATCCTGAAACTGTTTCGCAACCAGATCTTGACGAGATCGTTGCACTCGGCAAGTCCATGGGGCTGGTCGTCGACAAGGATGACATCAGTGACCTTCTCGAGGAGCACCAAGAGGAGCTTACGGCGGAAGACCTGAAGGAGTTGGAGAGTTCTCTAGCAGCAGCGAGGAGGAGGACGACTCTATGACAACGGCAGAAATTAAGGATGCTCTAGCTGCTTTTCATAAGGTGCAATCATTTGTAGAAAAGAGACACCCCAAAAAGGCTTACACAGGCCGTATGCTTGCGCAGTTTGATGACGTTTGCTTGAGTCGTTTCAGGAACATTGTCAAAAGCAGGCAGAAGCAATCTTCCTTGGATAGTTATTTTTTAAAGAGGCCTTTAGTAGGAGTAAGCAAACAATGAAGATCCAAGTGATACTACAAAAAAACAAAGTTGAAAGTGGTGAAGAAATTGACATTTTGTAAAAAAATGTAAGAAATTGAAATTTTGTAAAAAAAAAAAAAAAAAAAAAAAAACCTAAAGTATAAAAAAGTAAAAAAAAAAATGTAAAAATCAAAAAAAGAAAAAAAAAGAAATTTAATTTAAAGTTTTTTGTAAAGTTAAGTGTTACCATTTTGTGCCATTTGTTAATGTGTTTCGTAAAGTTTAGTGTTAATGTTTCCTGACATTTTTTTTTGTGTTTCGTAAAGTTGTGTTCAAGATTTCTGCCATTTGTCCTCCTCCTCTATCGCCAATTTCGGAGATCACCTCACTCGAAAGGTAAGGTTCCACATTTTACTGCATACGTACGTATGTATGTACAGTATTTCTTGTATACCATGTACACTAATACACTTTATTTACAGGTATGTAGTACATATTAGTAGTATATGTAGTTTAAGTTAGGTATTGAATGGTCCAAATTGTTGTATTTCATTGTTTATTGGTCAATTTAGCTTTATCATAAAAATTACTGGGGTGTTTTTGTAGGGTTTGGAACGAAATAGGCAATTTACATGAAAAATGTGGTTCAAGATACGAAAAAATCAGGTTACGAAGGCCGCCTCGGAACAGATTAATTTCGTATCCTGAGGTACTACTGTAGTTTCTAATTCACTCTTACTTACATAGTTCAGATTTAGTGTCTTTCTCAAGGCAAGCTTAACTGACCTGATGAGCCTCTCCCACCAGTCGCCCCACCAGTGAGCACGAGGGGCTATAAAGTTCCATTTGAGAGCCAAGTGACTATACATCCTTTGTACCTCATACTTAGCAGCTACAAAAGTCTTTGCATTATCTGAATATATCACAGTAGGTAAACCTCTCCTGGCAACAAATCTTCTGATAGCCAATAAGCAGTCAGACAGGAATAAAGATTCTGTAAGCTCTTGGTGTACGGCTCGTACAACATCACAAATGAACAACAATAAATAAATTTTCTTACTAGGACAATCGGCACAAAAGAGAGGGCCTGTATAATCTACGACTGTTACATCAAAGGGTGGAGATCTTACTCTTTCTTTGGGTAATGGAGCCACAGGTTGACTGCAAGGTTTTGAATCATGCCAACGGCAACTTAAAGATTCCTTCATTACTGTCTTAGCTAATCTCCTCATTCCTATAATCCAAAAGTTATTCCATAGGGATGAAATTACAGTATCCACACCTGCATGCTTCAAAAACTTGTGCTGAAATCTGATCAACAACTTAGCAAACTGACCATTGGGAGTTATGACAGGATGTTTAGTATCATGGTCTAAGTTAGAAAACTCAAGACGACCCTTAATTCTTAATAATCTTTTATCATCTAGAAAGGGGTCAAGATTTCTTAATTTAGACCATTGAGGAATAGCCTTGTTATCCAAAAGTGCTTTTATTTCTACAGAAAACACTTCTCTTTGGATGCAGTAAATCAACTTCAATTTAGCAAATTCAATCTCTTCAGTAATGAGAGTTCCTTCCACTTTGTTTTGACTATTTTTACAATTACTGATAAATCTTAAGACATAAGCTATAACTTTTAACACCTTGCTTAATTTACCATATCGATCTAAACCTATCAAAGGGTTTTCTGGCACTCCTTGTACATTGAGACAGGCAGCAGTACTTTCTGTGCTTATTTCTTCTTTATCCTTAACAACTGTGTTACCTTCCCTTTCCTGGTATAGGGATTCTTTTAACATACTAGGCCCATAGAACCACATAGTACTATCCACAAGATTGTCCCCCAACAGACCCCGTGTTATCAGGTCAGCTGGATTGTCCTTACTTCCACAATGTTGCCAACAACTTGGAGGTGTTAACTCTCTGATTTCCTTTACCCGATTAGCTACAAATGTCTTTCTTACTAGCATCTCCTTGAATCCATGCCAGAGCAATGGTAGAATCTGTCCAACACCTAACTCTAACACTGTTATCTAGGTTAAGGGCATTCTTTTCAAAGTTGACTAATTTTGAACACAAAAGAGATCCAATGAGTTCTAACCTCAGCAATGTAATTGTCTTTATGAGTGCAACTCTTGACTAAGAGGGTACTAATGACACCTTGTATGAGCTGTTCTCCACAGGTACTCACAGGTACACACAAGTCCCATAGCCCTTTTCAGAGGCATCACCAAACCCATGTAGCTTCATATGACTAAGCTTCTCCCAGGCCTTTTGTGGAAAATAACATCTATCTATTTGAAAATTCTTAAAATGTTGGCTACTAAGGAGCCATCTCAAGTCAGACCCAGTTTCCAGAGTTCCTGAAAAAGTATCTTGCCACACATAACATATGGACTAATTAATCCTAAAGGGTAAAAAATCATAGCTATCACATTACGTATGCTTCGCTTAGTATAGACTACTTCTACAATAGAATCTGAGTTTATGCCATCAAAGGAGAAACTGTCCTGTGAGTTATACCACTTAAGGCCTAATACAGTATTAGGTTCATCAGAATTTATAAAGGGTACTTTGTCACATTACTGAGAAGTAATCAGCAAACTATTTGACACAAGCTTTGTAAGATCCATACTAGCATCAGCAAAAATGCTACGGGCTTCACAAAAATTATCAGCTGTTTCTACAGCAAAATCCCCATCATTCAACCAACTGTCTGTATACATGTTAGCCTTCAAATCTTGCACTACACTAGTGGGGGGATACTTATCCAAATGATGTTTGATAGTGGCATTTAACAGAAATGGGCTCGCTGTGTTACCAAAGGGTACACGTGTGAATCTCATGTGCTGTATTGTACCATCGTCTCTTGGCTACAAAAATCTATCAACATCTCTGTCTTTCTCTTGTACACTAATTCGCAGAAATGCCATTCTTATATCAGCTATAACAGCAATGGGCCAACGACGAAAGCGAATGAGCATCTCAACCAAGTCAAGGTTGAGTGATGGGCCTGGGGACAAACAGTCATTCAATGATACACCATTGTAACAAGAGGCAGAGGCATCAAACACAGGCCTTATCTTAGTACTTGAACTGCTTAACTTCACTACTGGACGATGAGGCATATAGTACACAGGATTCACACCTGAAATTTCCTGCCTTGGTACCTCTTCTATCATGTGATCAGACTCATAACTATCAACCACTTTTTGATACTCTTTCTTAAGCTCCTTATCTTGTTCTAACTTAACCATTAGCTTACTTGTCCTTTTATGGGATATGACTTCATTATTCAAAAGTTTTTCTTTAGCAGAATCATCCTTCCTTGGCAGTGCAACCTCATAGTGACCATTCACAAACTTCACAGTATTCTCAAATTCTTTGAAAACTTTGGTCTCACTATAACTTTCAACAAGTTCCCTAGGCTTAACCCCTACAGTTTCCAGATCCCAAAACTTAAACAAATCTGAATCTGAAACAGAGGAGATACACAATAATTGTGGTACAGAATACGTACGAGTGTGAGTGGTTTCATACACCCTGTCACTTGAGACATAACCAAAGACAGACTTCGTGGCTACAACATGGTTTATTTGGAAGGCATCTACAGGAGAAATCAGTGCCCAGTAGAAATCTAGACCAATCAGTATATCAATCTCAATGGGAGAATCATGGTGGTAATCATCAGCTAATGCAACATGAGAAAAAGAGTTAAGCACTGAATCTGGTACAACAGGCCTAACCAAGGGGCTGACATATTCTGGGAATCTCCGCAGCAATGATAGGTACCAATTTCTTGTCAGAGTTCCACAACTTTAACTCATAAACATTTCTGTGTTCATTTTTTCCACTACTATGACCCCCAAAACTAGAGTATGGTATAGGTGCACTAATGATCCACTGAGGTTTACACTTCTTCACAAATTTGCTACTAACATATGATCTGTCTGCACCATTATCAAACATTACCTGAGCAGTGACAACAGTACCATCACTACCACTCACTTGAACTTTGGCTGTTTGTAAAATGGTACAGTTACCACCTTGCCCTGTCAGAAGTGCCACATCACCAGGCTTGTCACTGCCAACAGCACCTTCCTTTGCTTCACTTTCTTCCTTCTTTAGGTTCATTTCCAGCCTAACGCCACACAGTAAGGTAGAGTGGGCACCATTATACTTTGTACACCTTGTGCGAGCTTTACAATCTCTTGACAAGTGTACACTCTTCTAACACTTGAAACACAGGCCTAAACTTCTTATTTTTTCACCTCGCTCTTTTCCACTCAATTCTAGTACACCATAACAGAAACTGTACATAGTGTTTTCATGCTTGGACGAAGCATGAAGGGTTGCGGCTCAATACACCTTGTCTTTAGAACTCTTTATTTTCAATTTTCTTTTCTTCTCTACTACTCTTTCCCTTAAAGGCTTCAGACCTTTCTAATTTTGAAATTTCCTTGTCTAAGAATGTCAATAACCAATCTAAATCATTCTCATGTCCATCACCATCCCTGGCCCATTCTAGCCGCAGTTCACTGGGCAAACGAGAGAGGATGATAGGTGTAAGAAACACTTCACACGTTTTCCTGTGACCCCTAGCGCCTCCAAACTGCGGATGTGTATTAAAATGTCATCTTGTAGTTTCCACAGCTGTGCTACAACCTTTGGTCTGCTGACATTAATGTTGACCTGACCATTTAACAATGCCTGGACATGAGCAAAAATAATCCTTTCTGGCTTGTAGTAGCGTTCCTTCAGTAGTTTGCAGGCAACCGGGTAATTAGCACTGGTATGGGCTAGTCCCTTCACTACATTCTTGGCATCTCCCTCCAGCAAAGACAGCAAATAGGTGAACTTGCTGATCACTGGAAGGTCTGTTGCATCGAAGTGGGAAGTTTATTGATCCCAGAAGGACTGCCATTGGGTCACTTCACCACTAAACTTTGGCAGTTCCAGCTTGGGTAACTTGACATTGGTGACATCTGATTCTTGAGATGAAGACTGTCCATTTATACTGCCAGCTTTAGAACCAGGACTCGTTGCTGCTGCTAACTTCCTTATCTGGTTTTCAGCTTGCATCCTAGGCTGCACACGTTTTGTTCTAAACTCATGGGCTTCGTCCAAAAGTTGTTCTAGTTCTTCTTCAGCTACATCAATTTCTATTGCTTCTTGAACTTATCCAACTTAGCTAGTCTTTGGTCATATTCCTTGATGGCTTACTCAAATTGACTAATGGTTGTGGTGGAAGACTCAAGAAGGTCACTCAGAGCCTCGGAAGCTCTCGTCACCCACCCTCGACATGTCGTCCTTGTCTTCTTCAATTTCTCCATTATCTTCACTGCAAAACTCACTTATCTTCTTAGAGGGAGTGTTCCCTAAGTCTGGGCACCAAAATGTGGGGGTTTCTTTAAGCCCACATCGTGCAGGAAGGTAAAGGAAATGAGGAGAGCGCCCGGCTCAAGGAAACGCCATGTTTTGCTTTGAAACTCTAATTCTATTAGAACAACTTAACTCTTAAGTAAACATAATAACACGTACATTGTGCAAAATTAGTTGCTAAATTCATACTCATAAATGTGTTGACTTGTAAATACCAAATACTAAATTACTTGTACTTCAATATACACTTCAAGTAAGAAAAACAGGAAGAAACATTTAATAATACAAAAAAAAAAAAAAAACATTGGAACCTGAGCGTATGAAAGAAAACGGCAGTGCTATTTCAGGTACACTATAAGAAAACTTCTCTCTATTAAATATGCAGAAAACCACCTTTCTAAATTCAACAACATCAGATTTGAGATAAACCTGAGTAAGATGAGAGGAGGACAGGGAGAAAACCACAGAGAGCCAAAAACTTTAACTGTATTATTGGCAGACCTACCTCATGGTCCCTATGCATCTGTTTGATCCATTGCTCTGGAGCCTGGAAGAAAAATTGACTGTCATTTTTAACATAAGAATAAGCATTAAATTTGGATTGTTCATAGATAATTGAGCCTTTATGTCCTTCAAAGTAAATTAAAACAAAAATGAAAATTAATATATGATGCAAGGTTTAACGGATGCTTCATGACTGCCTACAACTACATACACATAGTGCTTTTTACCTAACAAAAATATGCTGTAAAGACAGCAAATTACCAAAAACTAAATATATTGTCCCCAAAAGAAGGGGAATCTAGCATCTGAAAAAAATGATATTTTAAAAATAAAATAAGGTTTATATATATACTTAAGTACAGTAGATCCCCGTATTCAGGGAGGATGTGTACCAGACACCGCAGCAAATACTACCTAGAATCTGTGAATACTTAAAACCCCTATAAAACACTTAAAACTCCCCATTTTGTTAGTTCAAACTCCAGAAAAACCCAATAAAAATATTTATACCTGGTTTTTAAAACAGTTTTATCACAAAAAGTGCATTTAATCATGAAATTGATATGAAAATACAGTAATTTATGGATATTTCTCACAGAAAAATACCTAAAATACATGAATTTCCCACGAATAATGGGTAGATATGGTCCATAGAGAAATCCGTGAATATGTGAAGTCCCAGATGCTGAGAATGCAAATACAGGGGATCCACTGTAATTACATAGCTAGTTTCAACTTCATCAGCACCTAGAATTTTGAAATTCGAGGTAGCATCACTATTGTTTTGGCTGAGGAACTAACCCCACCCACTTTCGGGGTAAAAGAGGAACCAACTCAGCTCAGAGCTTCAATTTGTTTATGCCCTTCCTGTCCATGTGAGGAGAGGAGGAAGGGCTCTGATCATGTAACTACTTGGTAAGTATATATAAAACCTTATTTTATTATGAAAATATAATTTTATACAAACAACTTACCAAGTAATTACATAGCTGAATCCCACATTGAAGGAGGTGGGATGCATGGACATATCTACTCTAAAATGTTGAACTTTGTAATGAAATAAGAATAGTAGAAAATTGCTAGCATTTGTGAAATGCTTGTTGGTTCCTTACCTGGTAAGAGAGCTGCTGCAGGAAAATACTGCCTCTGGTTAGCACTCATCCCAACCTGTAGCAGCATGGTAGTATAGCCAAGGAGTGCCTCCTACTTCAGTGGGATCTTTGCAGTGAAGGACCTTTCCGATGGCTAGCAGTCTTAAAATGTTGCCCTTGCTCTGGGCTCAGTACCATAACACAAAACAACCAGAGTAAACAATGTAGTCACCTAAACCAAAATTAAAATCATTAACCAACCATTAGGAAATAAGAGGAAAGGCTGGAAGGGATACTTCTTATACTCCCTCTCCCAACACCATGCCAGCAACTGCAGACAGACACATATATGGTACTGCAATTTTTGTACGTAGCTTTGACTTTGCACATAATTAATAAAATAACACAATGCATTTTTCCGAACTGGCGGACAAGAACGAACATGAAAAAACATCCCCTGACAACGTGGAGCGTAGTTACAAAGGCTGCCTTAATTTGTGTCTTATTTTTGTACAAAAATGAAAATACCTTTACGTAATATATTTTCATACACATTTTAAACATAAAAGCATAAACATTTAAAAAATCGACACATCGATCGCTAAATTTGCACTCTTTTTAACTATATTTTCGGAAGAGCGGCAGACGGCGGCATACAAGAACGAACTTGAAAAAACATTGTAGTCGATAACTTGAAGGGCAGTTTCAAAAGATGCCTTTTTATCATATTTCTGCACAGAAATAAAAATACCCTATTCGTAATACATTTTCATACACATTTTAAACATAAAAGCATAAACATTTATAAAATCGACACATCGATCGCTAATTTGCACTTTTTTTAAATTGATATTTTCGGAAGAGCGGAAGGCGGCGGCTCACAAAAACATCGTATTTGATAACGTGAAGGGCAGTTTCAAAAGCTGCCTTTGTATCATATTTCTGTACAGAAATAAAAATGCCTTTCACGTAATACATTTTCATACACATTTTAAACAAAAGCATGAACATTTATAAATCAACACATCCATAGCTAAATTTGCACTTATGTAACTCGATATTTTCAGCATAGAAAAGCGTCAGAGGCATATATTTTACCCTAATACCTACGTAATAACTCTCCATAAAATTTGTTAATATAATTTGCATAACCTTTATGGTCTGAACGGCATTTCTACAAATGTATGAACTCGTTAGACAACGGCGCTAGCAGCGCTGTTAACTGAAAATTGTGCTGTAGCGAGTCAGAGGCTTCTGACATGTCCAATTTAGCAGTTCTCTGGTATTATAGCAATATTTTACTAGAAATAGTGCTACAGCAGACACATTTCACTGGGCGACACGGCTTCCTCGCCCAGAAATAGATTTTTCCTACGTCAAAATCCCTTTAAAATGCCTTAATTTTTTAATGAATATTTTTGACGACCGCCGTAAAACCGATTCGCCGTTGAGTGATTGCTCCGTTAACCGCGGGCCGCCTGTACTGTCATGAAAATAACATCAAAATATGCTAATTAGTGAATATTTGTTGACAGAAAAGCCCACAAATTGCCATTTTTTGCAAATGATTTATAGATAGGCTCCACAGAAAAAAAACACACAAATAGGTGAGCCTGCAAATGGCGAGGAGGGGGGATTGACTGTAGTATAACTGTTCTTTGGAACCTCTATATATATATTATTACCAATTGCTCTGGTGGGGGAGGTTGACTGTAGCATAACTGTTCTTTGGAACCTCTATATATATTATTATCAATTGCTCTGGAGGGGGGTGGGTTGACTGTAACATTACTGTTCTTTGGAAAATCTATATATATTACCCATTGCTCTGCTCCTCTTCTGCTTCACTCCTCCCAAATGTGTAGGAGTCTGGATCCTACTGCACTAGGGACACCTTCACCTTTTTGGGGGGAGGTTTGGATGTTGACTTCTTGATAGCCTTGGAGGGGAATTGGAATTTTGCTCTCGGTCTGGATTGCGACCTTTTTCTACCCCTCTCAAAAGGGCAACCGTTGCACAAGGGAAGAAGCTTTAGCACTATGAGTTGAAACCTCAAAAGAGTTCTTTGAAGATTGTGCATACAAGTCCTGAGTTGACTTCTTTTGCAACTCAGAAGTGATACCACTTACCACCTCTTGCAGAAAAAGGAAATCACAAACTAATGGAGAAAACAAAAGCGCAGACTTCTGTGCTGATGTTACACCTTCAGATGTAAAAGAGCACAAAAGTTTACATTTCTTAAGTACCCCCATTGTAAAGGTGGCTGCCAACTCCTGGGATCCTTCTCTAAAAGCTCTGTCAATACATGAAGGAACAGCAAACAAATCTACAGAAAGATCAGCAGGCATAGACGGATGATCTTGGATCTTCTTGGCCAGTATGCCTATTACCCAATCTTGAAAGCTGATCGCTTCAAACATCTTGAAGAGATACCTTAGAAAGTGATCCAACTCGGCCAATGAAAACATAACTTTAGCAGCTTAGAAAGAAGACCTGCAGGAAGACTCAATAAGTCCTGAAAAGTCACCTTGGGCAAAGGCAGGTGCTCCCAGAGAGGGGGTTTCTCCAGTGGCGTAATATGAATGTCTTCTCTTCAATAAGCATGAAGGTGGGAAACAGAAGGCATCCTTCCCTTGTTCCCTTTTGTCCATTAACCAGCAGTTTATTTCACTTAGGGCCTTTCTTCCTGAAGTAGATAGCACCACCTTGGGCACTTTAACTGTATCAGAGGATAAAGTGCTCATCTGGAACAAAGGAGCAGGCGAAGACAGTGCTGCTGGGGTGATGAATGATGGGAAGCTCTTCAATAGAAACAAAGAAAGGTAGCATAAGCAGTTGAAGACGAAGCCTCATCCGGATCCTGATCCTCTTCTGCTAAAGAAACTGAAAACAAAGTAGCCTCTACTGCGCTAGAGACAGTGGTAGGTTTTAGAAAACCTAAAATGGCATCCAAATGCTGTTGGATGGGAGCCAAAGTCCACTACAGTCGGAGTAGTAACCGAAGAAGCATATGAAGGAGCGCTGTTGGCAATGGGTGCTCCAGTACGTTTGGCTACTGGGTGCTCACAAATCTCTGGGCCCTCACGAACCTCCGGGCACTTGGATGCTATTGGGCACTGTGACACCAATGGCACTGTGGCACCAATTGGTGATGCTCTGGCACTAAAGGGTCCTTAAATTCTGTATCTCGTGCCATCGGGCACTCAGAAGAGCAGTCAGGAGAACGTAACTTTACTGGAGATCGTTTCAACACTACAGGGCACTCAGACAGAGAATACAGAACTAGCCCCAGTGGACACACAGACACAATGCTTTATAGGAGAACAATCTGATGAAAAACTCTGGACTATACCCGAAACTACAAGAATATTTCACTTCTTTGGGCTTCTTGGGAGGCACCTGAAGGGTGATAACACATCCACTGCCAACCTTGTCAGTGGTTGGGATTCATCGCTGAAGTGCCAATGGCACCTCTGTTCAGGGCTCGAAGCCTCAGAACTAGAGGAAAGAAGAGCCTTAGAACTAGAGGAAAGGCAATTACTGGAAAGGTGCTTTTCCAATGGCTGCCTGTCACCACCTGCAACTCAGTAACAGGTGCGACTGAGGGGCCGACTGCCCGTGGGTAGACCCAACCAACCTCCCCAGAGCCTCCGGTATGACTTCTCCCGGGTGCTGGGGAGTATGTCATGGATCTTCGCCTAGGAGAGTTGCTGGGACAGACAGCCAGCTACTCCACTACCACTTCACTATGAACACTTTTCTCTCTATCCAGAAGTACACAAACAGAATCACCTGAGCCATGGAGTTCAGTATCAGGTCAAACTTATGATCGAACTTAGCTTCCAGACTGGCAATGGTGATGGGGTCAGAAGTAGGGGAGCTGGGAACAGGATCAGGTGGAATTGCTGATGAGCTAGAGTTCGGGGACATGACAGAGGAAGATTTTACAGATTCCTGACTAGCTAAAGGCTTATCAGACCTAGCCGAGGTTTTCCTCTTTCTATTTGTTTCCAATTTGGAAAGATGAGCAGTCAAAGTCTTCAATTGCTTAGCATTCCAATCAATTTGTTAGCCCTGTTTTAGAGCCCTTGCTGCAATTATGAGTACTAGAAACACTCAAGTCAGACATTATCAGAAAAATCCAACTAATCAGTGACAAAACCAGCTAAAACTGAGAAACAGTATGAAAATTCAAATTCTTACTAAATAACAGTTGAAAATTAACAAAACAATCCAAAAATACTTCACCAAAGCCTTCCAATCCAAAAATACTTCACCAAAGCCTTCAAGAACTATCAGTAAAGAAGGAAATTCAAAGATAGGTGCAGCTTACAACCTTCGTCAAAAGCCGGCAGAAATAAACTGAGCTTTCTTCCACAAAAGTGGGTGGAGCCAGTCATCTACACAAAAGCAAAAGAACTGCTTCGGCAATTTTCAAATTTTAGCTGCTGGTACTTAGAAATTGTTAGCAATGCAATTACTTGGTAACTTACTTGTATAAAATGCAGTAATATAAAGTACTGCACTATACATAACACTTGAGTCTGACTAGGTTTTCCCGGTCCTTATACATATAATTATTCTACATACATTTATGACAGTCAGCACTAATAACAGTTTCCTCACTGCTAGCCAAACAAATTATGTGATATGTTCCCCTCACAGACAGTAAAAAGCACTAATAATTCTTGAACTAGTTCCTCTGACTAACTATGCAGTGACTACGAATGAAAACATGCAAAACATTACCTTGCACTTGGGGTCCCATCCAATAATAACACCATGATAATTCCATCGACTGTGTCTCACCACTTGTCCGACACGCCACTTCAGTCCAAGAGGTCGAATGGATCGAGGTTTTGGTGATAAACCAAAGGTTCCATCTGGATTTCTTAGATTTAAAACTTCAACAGCAGGACAAACACCCTCAGGGTCATTTATATCCATATTATACCAGAAACTATAGTCTGAAAATAAAAATAATTACAATGGAAATACTTAATCATCTTTGTGAATAAAACCTTTGTTTGAAGCCTAAAAAATTTAAATATTTCATATCATATATGTCTTCATTTTAGAAAAACATTATATACTTTTTGAGACATCCTTAACATAAAATTACAAGGGAGATGAAGACTGTTACAACTAGGCCAACAACGAACTTCCGACTGTTACTAGAGTAATGGCCATTTCAGACATAAACCCACAAAATAATGCTATCAATATGAGGAGTTATTAAGCTGACACCCTGAAAACATTGGTTTATAGAATGACTGGTGCTACTATGCTTTATTAACTAAGCAGTATATTGATAAAATAAGAAACTTAATTTCTCTCAGCTGAAACCTATCCCGTTAACATCTGAAAGTAAAGACCATGTAACGCAACATTTTTTTTATATCAATGACCACAAGGGGTATGTGTGGCCTTATATTTACCAGTTATATTAAACTTAGTATTACTGGCAATGACAATCCCAAATATCTCCATATTGGTAACTTCCCAGAAGTTTGTCCCCAGCTTCAACCTGCTCAATATCACAATTTTAAAAAGTAAATTGTAGTTTTCCTAACTATACAAACCTGAGGTCCTTTACTATAGAAATTGCTTACAGCAAAGCTGGAACACAGCTGTTAAAACTCTTGAACATGGCGATTAGGCAGTAACTACCGTCCCGTAGGCAAAAGACCCGCCTGCTTGGATGTAAGCATTCCACTTTGCCTTTCGGCCAGGTTTCAGATTGAGGGGTGGCACAAGGTGGGCACTAGTGTAAAGGACCTCAGGTTTGTATACTTAGGACAAATACAATTTACTTTTAAAAATTGTGATTTGTTCCTACACAATATGCAAACCTTCAGACTTTTACATTAGGAAGACGCACTACAGGCAGTCCCAGGGTTACGACAGTCTCGGCTTACGACGTTCCGAGGTTACGACGCTTGTCAATAGACATTATTTCCAGGGTTACGACGCATGTTCCAGGGTTACGACGCATGCTCCAGGGTTACGACGCATGCTCTAGGGTTACGACGCCTACAACGCTCATCTGGCAGATGAAATATGACACCAAAAATGCAAAATAATCAATATTTGAAGGTTTTTTTTATGAAAAATGGCATAAGAATGCAGTTTACATAGTTTTCAATGCACCCAAAGCATTAAAAGTAAGGTTTTCTTAGGATTTTTGACGATGTTCCAGCTTACGACGATTTTCAGCTTATGACGCGTCTCAAGAACGGAACCCCGTCGTAACCCGGGGACCGCCTGTAGTTGGAGGGAGGAATCTAAACAAGTCTCTTGAACTGACTGGAGTTTGGCAAACCAGGGATACTTCTGGTCGAAAGAGAGAGGAGTGGCCCTGCCTCTGACTATTTGATCATAGCATAAGAACAGCGTGATCAAGAGTCAGAATTATTGGCCTTTTCAAATAAGTGAGGAATGGTGACGCATACTATATGAATAAAGGCTGGGAAGAATATTAAATGTCAGAGGCATTAAGGCAAAGATCTGAGATGGGTTTGTCTTACTGCCAGAGTCTCCTTCCTCCCCTTGCTAATGGAAGGAGGAGGATTGTTTCTATAATACTAACAAGAAAAACAGAAAGGAAGCTCAATGTGTAGACTTACCGCATCAGATGCCAGTCCAGCAAGCGTAGGTTCGAATCCTATTCTCAGCCCAAAGGAAGAGAAGCAGAAGAATGAGGAAAGAAGAGAAAGAGAGGACAGTCAATCTCGAATCTTTCTCGCGTCTAGAACTGCATACCTTGGGTGAGATGCAACCTGTCCTCTTAAAGGGACTGGGTAATAAAACACAACTTGTTCCACAGGTCCAAGGAAAAAAGGGTTCCAAGAAATTGTGGGCAAAGACCCAAAGGTAGAAAGATATAAATGCGTTTCTTATGAGACTACAGTGGACGCCTCCGCATTCGCCATCTCGACATTCATGGTCTCATGCATTCACGGATTTCTGTAAGGACCATATCTACCGATTATTTGCAGGAAATTTGCATATTCACAGTATTTTTCTATGAGAAATATCCACAAATTCCTGGTTTTTTGTCAATTTCATCATAAAATGCACTGCTTGTGACAAAACTATTTTAAAAAAACCAGTATAAATATTTTTAGTGGGTTTTCTTGAATTTCAACAAACAAAATAGGCAGTTTTAAGTGTTTTTATAGGGGTTTCAACTATTTACGGGGGCAACACTGTACATTCATTTCCAGTCCAACATATGCGAGAAAATGACTAAGCCACTGATACTGTGCACTCTCGGGGGAAAGCATACAGGTGACGTCTTTGCCAGCTGCAGAGAACATCCTGTTCTTCTCACAAAACCAGGGGAAAAAAAGTGTCTTAAGGCACTTCTCCCTTGGTGAGTCAGTACCAGTGGAAGGTTATCAAAATCCATGTCAAAAATCTCAAGTCTTTCTGAAAGTACAGCAACACACTAATAGGACAAAGTAATGATTGATCTGGATCATCAATTATAAAGTCGTAGGCACAGAAGATCATGAAGGGCTCAAACCTGGCAACAAATGTCAAATGTTTCGGAGTTCATTACGACAGCCGAGACAAAGGCGAAACATCGATATCCGCCTTTTGAAGGGTGATATTCAAGAAGATGCATGTAAATCGTCTTTAATCTTTGCCAATACAGTGTTCCTCCCGTATTCGCCGGCGATGCGTACCAGAACCAACACTCCCCCCCACCCCCACGCTAGTTAAAACTCAAGAAAACACCACTAAAAATGTCTATATCTAGTTTTTTAAGTTTTATCACA